>NC_081408.1:558349595-558569595 GCF_030272615.1 Cryptomeria japonica | reverse complement strand
ACCAACTCTCTGGTGATCGGGATCCGCAGTATCCTATACACATCCTCAGGTGTCATTGAGATCTCTCCAAACGGTAGATGGAAGGTGTTGTGCTCACTATGCCATCTCTCTACCAATGCAGTCAATAGGGCCATGTTCTTCCGATAGGAAGGCATGAACAAGATGTATGACAAACCACATGTAGCAATAACTGCTCTATCCCCATCAGTCAAAGCTCCCCGCATAGCGAAAGTCTTCGAGTATCGCTCTTGAAGCATCAACACACCGAGTGGTGCCTACATCACAACATCAACACCATATCAATTCTATCTATCAAATAAATCAAATCAACTTGAGTCAATCAAACCATCTTCTATCAGCTCAGTGTGAAATCTCAAACAATCTCATTCACCCCCTATCAGTGACGTCAGTCACGCTATCATTCAAGAGTTTCCATCATAAACTCTTAATTAGTTAGGTGGTTTCATCTTAGCCTATCCTACTGGTAATCAAATAGACCTCTCCTATTAGTGATGCAAATCACATTATCCAATATAAATCGGTTCATCTTAGCCTATCCTATCACATCAATTGACCCATATCAGTGACCAAATGACTCCTATCGAAATACAAGTGACCTATATTGAAATCAAAATTATCCTGTATCAAGTCACAGTTATCCCATATAAAAAACAAAGCTATCTCCTATCAACTCAAGCGACCCATATCGACATCAATGACTCATATCAAAATCAAATGAACCCATTTCGAATCAAAAGACCCATAACAAATCCATATCAAAATCAAATTGTCCCATAACAAAAAAATCAAGTTGAGCCATATCAGTGACGAATGTCACACTATCAGTCTACAGTTTTGATCTTAAACTCTTATCAACAAGGGAAAGTTTATCTCAACCTATTCTATCAGTGACCTAGTCATTGCACTTATCACACATTTGGAGTGTCGATCATGCACTGTCAAGCAGACCTCTCCTATCAGTGACGCAAGTCACGTTATCAATCTAGAGTTTCGATCATACTCTATATATCCAAACACAAACAGACACTTTATCCAGTCCTATCAATATTAAAAATCAACATTCTCGACAAATGGGACTACATCATGACAAATCGATCATTGGACCTAGTATCAGAAATCATCGCACTCATTATTATTAATTTTGCACATGTCAAAAAACTTGAAAAATACTCAAAAACTAACTCTATCACGTATGCACTATAACGGGTTTTGAATTCTCTAAATTGTATGCGCCATAACAATAATCAAATGCGCTAAAACATAAATCAAATGTGCCACAACAGACATCAAATTCGCTAAATGACAGATCAAATGCGCTAATCTAACTATCATATGCGCTAAACTAACTATCCTTAGTGTCGCGATAAAATTCAAATGGGCTACACAAAAATTCATATGCGCTTCGCAACAAATCATATGCGCTGAAATAAATCCTACAAATTAGGGCATAAAAAAGTGCGAAAAATGACTTATTTTTTTGAAAAATCTACCTTAAAATGCTCTAAAATCACATAAAGAGGTTCAAAAATCCACTTACTGGTGGGCCATACTCTGCTGGCCTGTCGAATGATGAACTCGCTCGAATCTGTGCTTATGATAGAGGGGCTACATTTTGCTCTTCTTCTCTCCAAGCTCCAATCTTCAAATGCCAAGTGCACAAATGAGCTAGAATGGGACCCTTGGAGACTTATATAGCATGTGATGATGTAAGCGAAGTGTGTTGCCTAGATGGATGTGTGGGGCATGTTCGCGCTATGCTCACACCATTTTTTTACCAAATTTAATTAATTTTTATCGATAGATCAATATCGAAAATTTTTAAAATTCGAAAAATCATCAAAAATCAACAAAACCATCCCGAGCGTCAAATTTTCTCAATTCATCTCTCGAGGGGGAATCATCATCGTATCGCCATCATATCAGTATCAGTATTCATATCTGGGGCATCATATCGAAAATTTTGGCAGCGAAAAAAAAATCAAAAATTTTGGCGACATATCGACTGATTTTTCTTTGAATCAACATGTGGTCACACGTCACTTCAAAGAGGGGCAAAATGTAGACACCTAAAACTTGCACATCTAATTAAATGAATTATATATATATATATTTTTTTCTTATTCACCTATTGGTTAAACTAAGGTTTAATTAATATCCCCTTTTCTTCTATCTAACCATTAATTAAATACAACATTTAATTAAATTTAGTGTTGAATTTTTGAATCATTTATGCAAGTTTATTTGTGTTGTTGATGTAATTGATTATGCTATTGAGTATAGTTAGAAAAGAGTACTTCATTTTATTCAGTTAAAATTGTTGTTTTATTTCAAATATGTTATTTTGTTGCGTTTTTTGGAAAGGGACATTATAGACTAGTGCCTACTTTGTTGGACAATAAAGTCATGAACACTAATGGGAAAAGAGATATCGTTAGTCAAAATATCAATATAACTAGATTTCATTTACATAGCAATCAAATATTGCATCATATAATGTACATACTTAATAATCCATCTTAGGAAGATGCAATAACCCACTTAAAAGAAATGAATTATCATTACAATAGTACTATGATGCATTAGAAGTTATCACTCTTTATTTAACCTCTCTAATAATTGTACTAGAAAATGTGGTGAGATAAATGTACAACTATGACTAAACATTCATTTAAACCATTGTAAATTGCCATGGTGACATACCAATTCATGGAGATGTCCATTTATAAACCCTTCCTACTATTTACAAGATTTATTCCTTCATTTATATCTTAGAATGGTAGCATTTGGTGTCCTAGAATCAACTACAAACCTCTCTAAAGTAGAAAATTAGCTTACTGACCAGTCATTTGAATGAATAAGTAAAAGATATTTTTATATCTATTGTTTGGGTACATAATTTTCATGTGGATACCTCAAGAGATATGGAGGAGCATCCTTAAAATAAGTAAATAATCTTTTCCGACACCTCTAGTTTTTTCGTGTTCAAGCCAAGGGAGAGCTTACAAAAGTTGCATGATTTATAGCTAAGAGTTAGTGTGATTGATGAGCTAAATAATGGCTCCATTTTATCAATTTTTGTCATAAAACTCTTGCTTTGGTCATATGTTTGGACAATGTTTAGGTCATAGAACTTCCCTGGTTGATGTCTTTTTAGTATTATTGAATCTGATTTATCTTAGACCTAAGGTTCTTATCTGATGATCTTTATACAGTCAAATTATGCAAATTATCTGAACTAATCTTAAAACATGGTTTAATGTATGTTATGTTAGCATCAATGGATACACATGCTTTTGTGCACATTAATGCCATGATGTAGGGTCATCCAAGATGAGATGAGAGGATGACTAAGCTTGTGGTTAAAGAGACACATCATCATGTCAATGGATGCAGACCCAGTCAAAGTGGAGCAGCATTGAAGGAGCTCATAACCAATTGACAGCTTCTTCAACAGAGTGATTAGTGGAGCATTCATGATTGTTCTTGATGAAACGTAAATCTAGGAAAGAAGGTTGCGCTATATTTTCTCAATAGTAGGACAATTGTTTATTCTACATTTATGTGTTGACTTCTTCTTTTGATGTAATAAATCCTTCTCACCTATTCCTTTGGGATGTGGGTTGATCACTTGGAAGTTTTTTATAAGTTTCTATTATAAATAAAGGTCCCTATCTCCTCATGGAGGTAGACAAAGTGACCATAGAGTTAGTAGTATTCAGGTTTTTAGACTTATGTATGTTGAAATAGATAAGATAATGGTATTCTAAGCTTATCAATTGTTATCTAAGTTTTGGATATACTCACTCAAGGGGGGTCACTTGGTGAGTAATTCATGTGTATTTGTTATTTAATCTCCATTTTGTTATAGTTGTTGTTTTGGTATTCGATTGTTCCTGCAGCCACTAGAAACAGTTCCTATGTTTGTTCCTGCAGGCATAGTAGTCCCTATCCGCTGACCAAAATATTGTCATTAATAGCAATTGCTTAAGTTGCTTTAAATTGTGAGTTTTGATAAAGTGTTAAGTCATTATGTTTCTGCATATTTCTATCAAAAAACTTCGTTTTCCTGTAGTAGGATAGAATGGCTTCAACTTGAGCTTAGTGCACATACAGTGCTGACCCATTTCAAGTTCATGTACGTAGTCGATAAAGTAAATGAACCTTTGCCACAGGAGAGGTAGTTGCTCAGTAAGGATTTTCAATCCCTGAGCTAAGGTTTCAGAACCCAGTTACTATTCCAATTGCGAGGACCAACAGTGATAACCATAAATAGCTTGAAAATTTAACCTATGAACTAGTGATAACATGGGGAATGAGGAAGAATAACACATGAAAACTTTGACTATGAGAGAGCCATTAGGAAACATCTTGGATTTATTATCTATGATGGGCATAACAAGGCCAAAATGCATAATGGGATAGGATTCAAGAGCAATTAGACACAATTATATTGAGCATAAACTATACAAACCCTAGATAATGATACAATTTGGTGTGAAATCAACACTCTTCCCTTTTGCATCATGTGTGAAATTTAGTGATAATTATAGAATATAAAGAACACTATTAAATTATATTTCATTATTGTCAATAGACTCCTTAACCCAATCTCGCATATATATGTGTTGTTAGCCATCAGGGTATGTGCTGATGAATAAGTCTCAAACAAAGAGAACAAAATTTACAATGAAACCATATAATTTGAAGCTCCAAAATCAAGTATCTATCTTTATGACTCACAATCTAAAATTACAATAAGTGCCTCCCCCTTTTGTCTCTCTAACTTGGAAGAAAAATAATATGAACACTCTAATACAGTTGAACAAAAATCGATTTGATTCTTCTTAAGAAGATCCTTCAACTCATCAATTTATTTTGAATAATATTGATGTTCACCATGTTAGACAATTCAAATAACCGGAAGACAACTGAGAGGGGGGGGGGGGGTGTATTAGTTGTCTCAGATTACCAGAACATTAAGCAATTAAAACTTTAATACCAGAACCCAAAACATTAATACTAGAATGCTTAAACCAAATACTAGAATAATAGATAAATCAATTAAGCATAAACAATAATCAGAGAATAAATACCATCCACATGACACCAAGATTTATACGTGGAAAACTCGGTAAAGGGAAAAACCATGGTGGGAAGTCTACCCACAGTCAGATAATACTTCTGCAGTAAGTATGTGAATTACAATTGAGGGGCCTGCACTTGCAAGAAGGCCAACAACCTAGAGAGCACTGCTCATCACAAAAGGAGTCTCACTGACTACATAGAAATCCAGACTACAATCCGAAAGAATGAATGAACTGCAAAGATAGCATCTCCTATGCTTGAGTACAGTTCCGGTTAAGCTCAATACCAGAGGACTAAATCCTCTTATATAAACCCAAACTTGATCTCCAATGATCGACCAAATCCTCTACCTGAATGATATTAAATTATTCACACATTACATATCCATATCCCATACCATGATATATTCTATAATGGGATCTTACATCATATATATACAAACCCTCGACCATAAACAATCAGGTTGGCCACCAAACAATAAACCAATTACATATTTACAAAACATGTCGGCCTTAGACCAAATAAATAATATCCAACCTGTAAGACATCCTGAAAACACATCGAGAGGTCCAATCCACACGTTACATTAAGTTGGTCCATAACCTAGATCACCCGAGACCCAATATAGGTCCACACACGCTAAAGCAATGATCTCCATCCGCCAAGTCTCGAACATGATCACTATCAGCATCCTGAAACTCCACTAGAAGATGCACCAACACCACTTATGCATATCATCAAAGATCTTCATCAAAGCTTTGTCGGTGAAACCCTCGTCGGAACCACAAACCAAGCTTCCAAGCAAGCAAGATAGCATCCGATCACCAGACCAAAACCAACTGACTGGATATGAACATGACTAAGCCAATTCCATAATCAAATCATACCGAAGCATACCGGATCATGTCGGATCCAATCTAACCAGAAACCATAGAACCTACTGAGACCATAAGGGTGTCGATAAAGCATCCAAAACAGCTAGTGTTGACATCGATGACAAAACATCAATGCAACACATAATCAATTCCTCCAAATGGCCAACACAACATGCCTTGATTTCTTACATTACACACGCATGGGCTTCTCCTTAGGTGATTCTCATTTACACGAGGATTTTTTATTCTTCTATGGAAGTGGATATTGATTTTATGCTCTTCTTAGGCTTGTTCTTTTTATTTTATTTTCCACTAAAAGTTTTCTCAACCTTTACAATAGAAGCTTTTCATTTTGAAGAATTTAAGTTGCCCAATCAAATAAGATTATATTTCCCTGTAGCATGTGAAATAGAAAAATCCTTAAAGGCACCTTTAAATCACTCCCCAAAGCACTCTTTGTAGCATGGAAGGTAGACAAAAATACTAAATATTCAAGTGTTGGGTTCTAGAGAACACTGAATATTAATTGTGTATCTAATTATCAATTTTATAATCCTTCTATTATGCTCTTAGTGAATTGAGTTTGGTGATGAAGTCTTATATGTTGTCAAAATTACATGGAATGAGACTTCTTAGTTTATTGTTTAACAAATATCCTTCAATTTCATTGGTTTACCTGAACAATTTTGACAATGTAATCCATAAAGTCATCTGTGTAGCCAAGTGCTCAATGTGAAATAACTTAGGAGATACATATAATCACCAATAGCCAATGGATTCTTCACAACTATTAAACCACTTATTATTTTTAACTTCATCATTAGTTGGTTCACCATCAAGCCTGTGAACTGTCCTATACAACCTCTTAACTCTTAACAATTTGTTCATTTCATATTTCCATTTGAAATAGTTGTAAGGTCTTAGAAGTAGGACCAAAGATTGCTCCATTATTAAACAATAAGGGATGCAACCACAAACATAAGAAGATCCTCCCTAACTTCACTTGATCAATGAAATCCTCAATAATATATGAGTTGAACACTTTACACTTAGTGTGGTTATAGGTTCCGCTTGTCAAATCAACGAAGTGGTCTTGATTTGAGTACGTCATAGATGTCAAATTTGATCATTGAAATGAAAATATATTTTGTTAATAAATTAAGACCAATCTAATTACACCATTATAAAGTGTATGAAAAGTTATGTAATTTCAAAGAAAATATGTAGCAAAAAAGTTATTGTATGAACCCAAATGGATCTCTTGAAGTTCCTAAAATGAGAACTATTTAGCAACACAAAACATATAATTTATAAAAAAAATTAGACACCAAATAAAAAATTGTCTAATCCTAAAAATCTTATTAAATTCTACCCCAAATAAAAAAATCTCACAAAAAAGGAGCTTGAATGACTAAGACCCTTTGAAGTTCAAGTGCATAATGAAATATAAATTTTGAGGGGCCAGATTGGAGAGAAATATGGATGACATCAACAAATGTAGGATGATGCTTTATGATGTCAATAGGTGCCAATTGATGATATATTCTCCTATTGATATAATATTCTTTCTAATCTTGATAATGTTAGTGGATTTCTTCATTTTTTCTTTGTGCTCCTAATTGTCTTCTTTCTCATGGAAAACTACTTAAGGGTATATGAGTAGTGGCATCAAGCTATTTTTTGTCTAGAACTAAGCTTTTTTGTGATCATCTACTAGTTATGAGTGTTAGAAACCATTTCCCAACCATAATGATAATTTTTAATGGTGGTTTTGATTATTGTCTCTATACCATTCAAGATTTGGCTATGGAGGTAGTCACCCAAGATCTAGGAGCTTTAATGAAAACACAAGAGAGACCAAACATTGAAAAATAATCATATTATATTAAAGGATGCAAATGTACAATATGAGTACATGAATTCAATTACAAGGAGAATCCCTTGGTTACATAGGCAAGGTAAGACATGGGACAATATAAGACTAACACGTGTCTTAATGTTATGATAAAGTGAAACTAACCTAAGAATACCCTAAATAAATTTAAATAAACTAGTGTGAATAGGACCTAAAGACGTGTAAAAGTAAGAAGGGATAAAATGGTTAGATAAAACAAGAAATAAGCATAAGCACATAAAATACCAAAAACAAGTATACCTTCTCAAGCTTGACACCTTCCTCGGATTGAGTCTTGGATGAAGTGAAGATGCCCCTTTGATGCTCCACTTGATTTGCTCTTGGATTGTATGTGGTTGGCTCTCCAAAATATGCACAAGATGGTTGATAGGAGGATGAAATGGATGGATAAATGGCTAAGTGGTGGATGAGTATGGATTTGGCTATAGTTGGGGTGTTTTGGATGATTATCTAAACTCAAAATGGGCAGCATAAACTTACTTTATTTGGATATGGAAAATGAAGGAGTGGAGTCTCCAATTTATAGAAGAAGGAGAGAGGAAATGGAGGGCTAAGATTGATTGAAGATGGAGGGTCAAGATTGCACGTGAGCCCACACATGGATCAAGAGGAGTTGACAAGACAAGTGTGGAGTCCAAGAGATATGCCATAAAAGCATTTCTTGTCTCCACACTTCTCAAGGTTCATTGGGAAGGTTTCCCAATGCACTAGGGAAGATAAAAGGGATAAAAATATTCCTTGGATGATGAGGAGAAGGAATTAAAAATTCCCTAAAATGAGAATCATGGGGTCTGGAGGAATAGAAAGGAATTAAAAATTCCCTAAAATGAGGATCATGGGGATTGGAGGAATAGAAAGGAATTAACAATTCCTTGGGTGAAGGGATACCTAGAGGAATGTGAGATTTTGGAAATCTCACATTCACCTAGGAAAAGAGCATTTAAGGAAGGTGGGTGAGTGAAGGAACAAGGAGTTGACTTTGTGGCTAATCATGAGGATTAGCCACTAGCAACTCAGTAGAGGAGAGATTAGAAGAATGATTAGGTGATATTAGGACAAGTGGGATTTGTAGGAGGATTTGACCAGCAGAGATAATGAGTGGGGGCAATTAAAAATTAAGAAATAATGGTAAGTGGGATTAAGAGGACTTCTAGAAGAATTGATTAGGTTAATGATAAATTAGGAAAAGGTGATTTGTAGGAATCACCTGGGTTAATTAATGAATTAAAGGGGAGATAAAAGAAGAATTAATTTTGGGTACCTTAGAAGAATGGGGGAGAATTGATTTATTAAATAAATCAATCATTGGACTATAGTGACAATATTAATTAAATTTAATTCAATTAATACTAAGGAGAACAAGGATTAACATGATTAAATTAATTAATTAATTAAAATAATTAATTTAAGTGTCTACAGGACCTAATAGGTAAAATTATTAAGTAATATATCATGTTCATTCCAACAAGGAAGAGATCTCACACATGTGAGAGAATGTGGAGTGTGTGATAATGCCAAGTGGAAGATATTACATATGTCTAGGAATGTGGGGATTTGTGTGAAAATGACAAGTGGAAGATCTCACATGTGTAAGAATGGTGTAGATGTTTTTGAGATAATATATTGTGAGTATCAAGGATAAGAAAATGATTTAATTAATAAAAAAAGGGAAAAGATTAAAATAATAAATTAGCTTAATTAATAAAATAAACAAGGTTCATTTAATTAACTAATAAGAAAAAAATCAATAATAAATTAAATTTATAACAAAAAAGAATTAAGAAAAAATGTTGTAGTTTGATGTGAACACCGAAAATAAGCAATATGTCCAAGTGAAGGGAGTGGGAGTAGACAAAAAAGGAAATCAAATTTCAATTCTTTAGGCAACTAGAATGGGTGGATGAAAAAACTTTTCAAATGATGATGGACAAGAATGGAATAACTTTGATTGGGTATATAGAAGGAGAAGAAGAAGACAAAGCCCTGGTTGGAAATCTCCAATAAAAGATGGATATCCAAAGGCACATCGATGGCCTCCAAAGAAAATGTGATCTTGATGCAACAAAAACTAAAGGGAAGTTGCCAATATATGTTCCTCAATTCAACTGAATTAATCAAATATATTAATAGGTTAAAGGAATGTGCTTTCATTATGAAATGGGTAGGCTAGTGGCCTATTAAGACAAAAATCCACAAGTGGTGTCATAAAAAATGGGGCAATGAAATCAAAATCAAGGCTATGCGAGGAGGTTATTTTATGATAGACTTTTCTTTAGGAAAAAAAGAAATAAATACTAAGCTAATGCATCATGATATGGATGGGGTAGGTTTCTACACAATAGAGTGCTCTCCCAATTTTAATCCTTTAATTCACAAGATCACATGGATGCCCGAACCTAGTTTCACCTATATAGCCTCCCCACAAAATATCAAAATGAAGAAACCTTAAGAATGATTGGGAAAAATTAGAGAATTTTGTCAAGGTTGATAATTAGTTGAGAATCAAGATTTTAGGATGTATGCAAGAATTCTCGTATCCATTGACTGGGATTCTCTACCAACAAATGTATTGGGATTAAGATAAAAAATTGGGATATAAAGGTAGAAATGGAATTGGAAACATTCCTAGTTAATGGGTGGGGGGTGATCCTTTAATCTGGTAGATCTTGGACTTAGCAACATTATAAAGTTACCTAAAATGAAAAGGAAGAGGTCATATATTGTAGGTTAAATCCATCATATCCCCTAGTCTCCTACACCTTAGAAAATTAGAGTGTGGGCTCTCAAGAGTTGGACAAGGAAGGAAGGTTAAGTATAAGTTCCCCCATTCCAGAGGAAATGAGAATCCTAATTATTGAAAAAAAAAAAGATTATATAATCCCTTCACATGACGAAATAGGCAACAAAATGAAGTAAATAGAAAATCCCCACATGATCTCAAGTGGTACATCCTTGGATATAAAAGGACATATGTCCCAAGGGGAAGACATAGGCCAAATTAAGACAAGGGCAATCTTGATCAATAGGGACAATGAGAGGATTCACAATATGCATATAAACAAATTCACTAATATTTTGGAGGTAGCATGTGAATTGTTTGAAATCACTAATTAAGATAGATTCACTAACAACACTACCAAATACATATGTGAGATGTTTTCTAGCCTCTAGATTAGGGGTTAGAATTGCAAAGAAATCAACATTTCCTAGAGGGTGGATAGATAAAACATTAAGAGGGCTCAAATCTCCCCCAAATTATTGAACACAAAGAAGAGGAAGAAGGAGAAGAAACTTACTTGGAAAAAATAGGGATACATCAAATAGTTGCATTCAAGGATTCCCCCAATTGTGGAGAGGAAAAGAGGAAAGGAATAAAAATAAATATACAAAAACTAACTCAAGATGGAGATGCAGAAGGTCATATTAAAATAAGTATGATGTTGAGATATAGGAAGGGGTTTTACCTTCCTAGATAATGATGGAGATCTCTTCATGAAATGTTAGGGGCTTGATTGCCCCTAACAAAAACTATGTGGTCAAATGATAAATGGAGCTCTCAATTGTTGACATATTTATGTTGTCAACAAAAAAATTGACCAACAAAGAAGAAAATTTAATAAAATCCAAAATGAAATCTTCAGATGTTGCAATAGTTCAAGAAGATGCAACCTCAAGAGAACTAGCTACGTTCTGGCACCTTTGATTGGTCTCCTTGGTTGGATTGCAAGGTAAAGAATCTTATCTTGAATCTCCAATATGCTCTTTAAATAAGCAATTATGGTCCAACTACATGCTTAAGAAAGAAGCACAATTGGCATAAATTGGATCAATTTTTCAATTCTCACCCTAATGACACATATATTCTTAGTGGTGACTTCAATTCTATTCTCTATGATCAAGATAAATTTTGTGGGTTGTAGAACAAAATTAGTCATACGTTCCAGACCTTGAGGATTTTGTGGAGAGAAACTATTTGATTGAAATTCCCACGAGGAATGGTACTTTCACATTGACAAATAGGAGGTTAGGATTTAGCAACATTGTAAAGAAATTAGATATATTCCTTTTGTGGGGGGGATTTAGGAGCACACCTCATCTCCTGTGAATGCTCTCTTATACATCAATTTGATTCAAACCATCACCTAATTTGGTTAAGCATACCAATCGACAAGAATCCAAAGATACACCTCTTCAAATTCAAGAATATGTGGACAAGAGATCTTGAATCTCCTTGAATAATGGTTAATAAAATACACATAACTAGGAACTAAATTTTTTTACATATTAACAAAGCTGAAACATGTAAAAGATAAACTGAAGCAATGGAACGTGAAAAAAATAAAATATATATTTGACAAAAAAAGAAAACGATAGAAGAAAAGATTTAGGAATGCAATGAAGAGGTCTTCATAGCAGGCATGGACCAAGATAGATTTCTAGTAGAAAAATAGCTCGTGAAGGAATAGTTAGAAGTATTGGGCATAGAGGAAGTGTATTGGAAACAAAAATTGAGAGAGGTTTGGCTGAAAGATGGAGACAATTATTCAAAATATTTTCACAATGCTAACAAAATACACAAAATTCATAATAAGATTAGAAAGATGAGGATTTCAAATGAAACAATAACAAAAGATCCTGTAAAGCGGAAAATCGAACCCTAGGTGTTCCCCCCACTCCAAGGAGAGAGAAAGGAGGTCACTAGGATTGACGGTTTTCACTTAGGAGAGACTTTACATTCAAAAGAGGGGTTGAAACCCACAAGATCCAATCTCACACAATGCAAGACTAGATTCTAAATGAGTTTCAAGGGTTGAGACAACAAGGATACCCTCTTTTGTAAAGAATGTAGATAGAAGGGTTGAACTAGGAATGCATGTAAAGTAAGAAAGATTCGCTTGTAGACGGAGAAATAGGGACACGGGATGAAGCTACGGACCTAAAATTAGCAGTAAAATGTTGAGACGATGCTATCCTGCAAATTTGAGTGAAAGTTGACGGGACGATGGCGCCCGGAGTGCACACGGTCCTCCGAAAAATCCGCGAAACGAAGGGGGATCTGTTCGTCTTTGCACAAGGATTCCAGATCTTCAATTATAGTCCCGTACCTGCAACCTACACACAGAAAAGAGAGGATGATTGGGGGGTTAGGGATTTGGGGTTTGCCTTTAGGTCAAACCCCGGTTTTGGAATTAACCAAGAAATGAGAATGTTGTAAATGTAAGTGTTTGTAATGTAATCAAGTACTGATACCTTGTTGTAAGAATGTTTGTATTCTTACATGCGAAGGTGTAATGATGTTGTATGTTGTATGTTGTAAGTGATCTCCTCTTCAATGGTTGAATCCTTATCTTGAATGCAACACCTAGCCTTGAATGGAGACTTAGAATGCTCAATTGCTTGAAGGAATGCTTGAATGCTTGAATGTTTGAATGTTTGAATATCGCTTCCGCCTCTTGCACACCTATATATTTCCTCTTTTCCTACCCCCACTTTCTGGGAGGGGAAATGTAATTTATATACTTGTCAATTAGGGTTAGGAGACTGATTTTTCCAACCTTAGGCCGACCTAGGAACATTATTTTCCAAATTGCAAACTTAAAGACCCGATGCCCAACAAGAGACCGGGCCCAAAATAGGGCCAGGGACTAGGGCCCTGGGTGCCATGGTCCCACCTCCCGGGACAACAGGGTGCAAGGAGGATCAGGCCAAGGTGTAGAAAGATGCAGTTTTTGATGTCGCAAGCAGGTTTCGGGGTCTCCATTCAGGTTCAACGTTGCACCGCCATTGTGAAGACCCAAATGCAGTCGAAATTGCAAGTGTCGCAATTTTAGGACGCTACATTTAGCCCCCACTTTAGCGGGAGTATAAGCGTACGCCCATACTTCCGATAAAGTACAAGGAAACAACATTGAAAAACTTTCACCACGTCAAGGAGGCAATATACACCAAGCCCCTAGTGGACTAAGGATCTTACGACTTCGATTGACAAAGTAAAAGGGAAGATTACGAGGGAGAACCATGACTGTCAGTAGTAAGGTTCCCTCACTATGAGTCATGCAAGAAAAATACCAAAAAATTTCAAGGCAAAGCTAAATTCGCCAAGAAATTTTCAAGTATCTTGAAGAGATATGAATGGAGTGTATGTCCCCTGCGTTAAAGCGATCGCACACACCTCATCGGGGGTGATTGCTTTAAGGTAGTGATACATATAAGAAATGAGAAAGGAAAGGAGCACGTTATCACAAGGATTTAGCCCCCAAGTGTGAGATAAGCCCAAGGATAATAGACACAAAACACAAAGCACGAGGTGACTTCACTTTCCTTGGGGTCAATATGTTGTATGATAATTCATGTATATCATATGTATGTATGCATAATTGTTCTTCATTCCCCAATCAAGGAAGGTCACCTAGAAGAAGGGAACACGTGTCTTTTGAGTCAACATGAGAGAGACCAAAAGAGATCTCAATGCTTTGCATTGTCCTCAAGTAGACAACACTAAGGACAACAAATAGAAGAATGAGAATAACACATAGAAGAAGTAACAAAAGAGATCAAGAGAGGAGGAGAGAGTCTGCTATGCTAATGAAACTAGTCCAGCACGTCATCCACCCCCCGATCTTGTTGATCAATATTTCGGGAAGGTAGGAAATACGCTAGAGGAGGAACATCCAACACAGCAGATGGAGCTATCACAAGATCCAAACAAGGGCTATGTTCATGTTCCACACCACATTGTTCTTGTCTAGGAGCTAGGATAAGTGCTTTAGAAAATTCGTTAGATAAATGGTTATCAACATCAACATATTCATATTCACTATCAGAAGAAAGAGGACTAACATTTTCATCATGAATAACATTTTCATCTATATCATCATCAAGATTTATAAAAATAGGATCTTTAACTCGCACAGGATCAAGACCATCATGCATCTTAAGTTTAGGAGATTTTGGCTCAATTTTCGGCTGAGGAGAAAATGGAATAATACTAGTTGAAGGTGTTTTTGGGGATTGCAAAGTTTGAGAAGTAGCTGCACGAGCTCTAAGATGACGCTTTCGTCGGCGTTCATGCGCAGAACGATTCTGTCTAGTCTTAGTAGGAAGTTGAGAAGATTGAGGAGGAGGAATGTTCTCATCCTTATCACTTGGGTGTTTAGGTTGTGATCTCTTAGGTTGGATAATAAGAGAAGAGGAAGGTCTCTTCTCTCTATAAGAGGAAGGAGGAGGAACTGCTCCATATAAAGGAGGAATATCTGGTTTAGGAAGGAGACCAAGTCCATCATGATGAGGAGGTATAGGTCTACTTTTAGAAAGTTTATTAGATATAGTCATAGTCACATCCATAGGGATGGGTTGGGAATCTTCTTGAGGAAAGACATTAGTTTTATCTTTCAAAGGAAGGACTTCCTTCTCAAGAATGATAGGAATATCAAGTTTGGGTGTTCTAGGTTCACTTAGAGATAGGATCATATCTTTTTTCCACTTTTGATAAGATTTGAAAAGATGATCACTTCGCGGTGGAAGAGATTGAAATTGTTTAGGCCAAAAATAATCAATAGGAACGCTAGAAGTTCTTTCAGCTGGTTTAAAGAGACTATGATTGACAGTAACAACTTCACCATTATGGGGAAATTTCAAACACTTGTGAATAGGAGAAGCAATAGCTTTCGTGGAAGATAGCCAAGGATAGCCTAGCTTCACACAAAATTGTTCGGATGATGGAATAATAGCAAAGTCCACATCAAGGGGTTTGTTATGGACCTCAATAGGTAATGTAATAGAACCAATTGCAAGAGAAGAAAATGCATCAAATAATTTCACAACCACATTTGTTTTGTCATAGATTACTTGATTCAATTGCAAAGTAAAAAGAAATTCTTCAGTAATGACATTAACCATACAAGAAGGATCAATAAGCACTCCACGACAAGGTGTATTCTTGACTTTTGCAACTATATATAAAGGACCATCAGGTGCCCTGATAGTTTCACTGGAATCAAATGTGATGGAAGGTTCTTTGGGTATTTTCTGCTGCTCTACAAAGTTAATCACATTCAGAGTCATAAACACAAGACTATGAGAAAGAGGAATCATTAGTCTCAATCACATTAGAGGTATGAGAAGGTAATGGATCAGTAAAAATCTTAAGATTTTGGTTAGGAGGAGCTACAGATGTGTTGCCTTTATCATTCACACCTGAAATAGAGATAGTATTATTATCAATCAAATCTTGAATTTTACCCTTTAAAGCAAAACATTTTTCGGTATCATGCCCAGGTTGATGATGAAATTGACAAAAAGATTTGTTATCAAAATAGGGTGAATTAATCTTTGCAGGATCTATTTGCCTTATAGGAGGAAGAGTAAGCACATTTTGTTCCAATAACTTATTCATAATACTATGCAATGATTCATTCAAAGGAGTAAACTTTCTTTCTTTCTTGAAAAACTTAGAAATAGGAGGCACACCTGATGCTACATTCACATTCTTGTTGATGATGTTTTCATTGAACTTAAGGACCTCTCTGTTCGGTTTAAACTTCCCAAATGGTTGTTGACTACTATCACCCTTATCACTCGGAGCCATAGGATTTGCTTGTTCCATTTGACTCACAGTCAGTTGATAATTGTGAAGAGTTGCGCACAACTGTTGGAAAGAAGTAAACTTTGAAAACAAAAGTTTTTCTCTAATATCTTTTTGTAAATTAGAGATAAAGATTCTTTTAATATCATTGTCAGGTACTGGAAAAGAAATTTGAGCATACAAATGCTTATATCTACCAATGAAATCAGTCACTTTTTCTTTAACACCTTGTTTACAATGCATTAAATCAATCAAATTAACTTTAGGACCTATACTGTTTTGAAATTGTTGAATAAAAGCATTTGCAAGTTGTTCGAAAGAAGTAATAGAATAAGAAGGTAATGAGCAATACCATTGTAGAGCCTTATCTCTTAATGTTCTAGTAAACAGTTTTGCAAGCAACCTTTGGTCATGAGCAAAATCGGTACATATTGTTTGAAAGGTCTTAACATGTGTTAGAGGATCACCCTTACCATTATAAAGCTCCAATTGCAGGATTTCAACATGCTTGGGGGGGATAGCTAACATCAAATGTGGGCACACTAGACTTAGATTGATTCATAGAGGCAATTTGTTGCTGTAAAGAAGAGACAGTTTGTGCAAGATTGTTAATGGTCGCTTTAGTGAAAGAGTTCATATTAGACGTGTTAGATTGTGATGGAGGTATTATGTTATGAAAAGAAGGTATTGATTGAGAGTAAGGTGGTGGGACACTATGATATTTAGTCATAGGAGATGATTGGAAAAAAGGAAAACTACAAGGAGGAATGGAATGGTTAAACGAATTGCCCCCTTGTGTCATGTTCATTTGTGGAGATGTAATAGGGACACTCATTGAAGGAATGAATGAGGAAGTCGGATTGAATGAGGGAAGAGGGTTGATTGAAGAAGAAGGATTTCCCCCATGACTGGTGATCATAGGTGGAACGTTTTGTATTGAAGTAGTCATTATGTTTGATGTAAAAGTAGGTATACTAGCAATAGAAGTTGTTAAAGGGGTAGAATGATTGACTTGAGTAGGAGGTTGTGTATAACCTAAAGTTTCAGCACAACTCTTCATAGGCATCACATTCAAATCCACAATGTGTGCAATACCACGCAAAATATCAATTCCATTCTTATCACTTTGAACCATACGTTTTAGACCCTTAATTAATGAAAGAGCTTCACTATCAGGGTATTCTTGAGACATCCATTGCTGAAAATCATCAAATTGGTTATCCAATTTCAAAAGTTGTTCCACAAAAACCTCATGGAGAGCTTCTTCATCATTAAGAGGATTAGAGGAATTACCCATGTCCTCGTTAAAAAGGCCATTCGAAATAGGTTCCATCTCCTCGGTAATTAAACCTTGGAAGGACTTAATTCTAAGGCTTCGTCTAACAGGAATAGTGTAAGTAGGGCTTATTGTTGTAAAACTCATGCACTAAAGAGAGAGAGAAGATTTTGAATTTAGAAGTAGCAAATTTCAATAAAATCAGCCAATCTCCTAGATTTAAGCTGTTAAATGCAATCATGACAATCTCTCGAAGTTTCAGAAAAAAATGTCGGGGACCGTGGCAAACGGAGTGCACAGGGTCCTTGCAACTTTTTTTGAAATATTCAGAGATGAAAGTTATGGTGATTTTAAAGCTAATCTGAAAAAATTGAGTGATTTTATGATCTGTAGATAGGCCAAATTAAAGTTGCAATCTCAAAATTGAACCCTACCAAGATTGTTGAAAAATGCAAAATTTGAATTTTGAAAAAGAGAGGGAAACTGAAATTTTGAATTTTATGATTTTAGAGGGAATACTGAAAGCAATGCAAGCTTTGAAATTTAAAAGTTGACTCAATTTCATGCAAAAATTCAAATTTGTAAGCGGAAATCAAAGTTGTTGCAATTAAACACTTAATTTCAACAGTCACAAATTGCAAAAATTTGAATAAAGCACTAAAATTTTGAATGAATGCCAACACACTTTTCAGATTTAGGACTGTAAGAAACACAATTTTAACACAAAATTTCAACTTCAACAATTTTTGAATAATTATAAGTCTTAATCCAAGCAATCACTAGACCAACTTTGACTTTAATTTTGAAAGTGTTAGAATTAATGAAATCAGCCAAGATTCTGGATTTTAGCAAAAAAATACAGTAAGATCTAGCTCCCGAAATTTCAGAAAAAATGTCGGGGACGATGGCGCTCGGGGTGCACACGGTCCTCGCAACTTTTTTCAAAATTTTCAGGGATGAGAGATATTGTGATTTTGTTGCGGAATCCAAAGTTACAGCCGATTTGGAGGTGTTTTGATCAGTGAAATCATTGGTTAAAGGTTGAATCAAGAGGGTTCTAAAACTTAGGGTTTTGACACTTAACCACTTAATTTTCAGAATTAGAGCACAAATATGAATTGACAATTTGCAATAGAAGGGTAGATCTGAAACAAGCATTAATAATTAAACATTTCACAAGCTCAATTACTAAAAAGAAAATTTAGGGTTTTTATGCAATTAACCTCTAAAATTTGCAAAAGATCAAACATGGAAATGTAATTAAGGAAGCCAATTTTTCAGATTTAACCATGAATAATCAGAATTAGGATGTTCACGTTGGGTTCACCAAAATGTAAAGCGGAAAATCAAACCCTAGGTGTTCCCCCCACTCCAAGGAGAGAGAAAGGAGGTCACTAGGATTGACGGTTTTCACTTAGGAGAGACTTTACATTCAAAAGAGGGGTTGAAACCCACAAAATCCAATCTCACACAATGCAAGACTAGATTCTAAATGAGTTTTAAGGGTTGAGACATCAAGGATACCCTCTTTTGTAAAGAATGTAGATAGAAGGGTTGAACTAGGAATGCATGTAAAGTAAGAAAGATTCGCTTGTAGACGGAGATAGGGACACGGGATGAAGCTACGGACCTGAAATTAGCAGTAAAATGTCGAGACGATGCTGTCCTGACGATGGCGCCCGGAGTGCACACGATCCTCCGAAAAATCCGCGAAACGAAGGGGGATCTGTTCATCTCTGCACAAGGATTCCAGATCTTCAATTACAGCCGCGTACCTGCAACCTACACACAGAAAAGAGAGGACGATTGGGGGGTTAGGGATTAGGGGTTTGCCTTTAGGTCAAACCCCAGTTTTGGAATTAACCAAGAAATGAGAATGCTGTAAATGTAAGTGTTTGTAATGTAATCAAGTACTGATACCTTGTTGTAAGAATGTTTGTATTCTTACACACGAAGGTGTAATGATGTTGTATGCTGTATGTTGTAAGTGATCTCCTCTTCAATGGTTGAATCCTTGTCTTGAATGCAACACCTAGCCTTGAATGGAGACTTAGAATGCTCAATTGCTTGAAGGAATGCTTGAATGCTTGAATGTTTGAATGTTTGAATATCGCTTCCACCTCTTGCACACCTATATCTTTCCTCTTTTCCTACCCCCCCTTTCTAGGAGGGGAAATGTAATTTATATACTTGTCAATTAGGGTTAGGAGACTGATTTTTTCGACCTTAGGCTGACCTAGGAACATTATTTTCCAAATTGCAAACTTAAAGACCCGATGCCCAACAAGAGACCGGGCCCAAAATAGGGCCAAGGACCAGGGCGCTGGGTGCCATGGTCCCACCTCCCGGGACAGCAGGGTGCAAGGAGGATCAAGCCAAGGTGTAGAAAGATGCAGTTTTTGATGTCGCAAGCAGGTTTCGGGGTCTCCATTCAGGTTCAACGTTGCGCCGCCATCGTGAAGACCCAAATGCAGTCGAAATTGCAAGTGTCGCAATTTTAGGATGCTACAGATCCAATAACAAGAAATTTCATTCATGATCTTCTAAGTAATTTGGAGGGTTCAAATTTTAATATCCAAAATCTTTTCTATAAGGCATTCAAAAATTAGTCTCAGATGATCACAATAATATTTTGATGGATGCCTTCTCATTTTAGGAGGTTGAATAGGATGTGATGCATCTATACCTAAATAAATCCCTTGGCCTAGATGGCTTCCCTACGAGCTTCTTCCATAAATGTTAGCATATCATAAGAAAGGATGAGGTCAAAGAAATTGAAGACTCCTAAAAGAAAGGTAAGCTACTAAAGGACTTGAATAATACTTTTATACCATTGAGAAAAAAAGAATAGGTTCTCTTGTTTGATGAACATCACCCCATTGTTAGCAATTTGGAGGAATTGATTATGTGTTGCATTGATGTTTTGTCATTGATGTCAACACTAGTTGTTTTGTTGTCTACCGACTTCTGATAGAGTGGTTGGTTTATGATATTGATCTAGAGACCATCTTCGTTATTCTCCGATTTGGTTTGGTTTGTGGTATTGACTTGGATTGGTTATTCATGTGTTCCTGATGCGTATCACATTCAGTTGGTTCGGGATTTGATGATTTGGATGCTATCATTTGTTCTAGTGAGCCTTTTGGTCATCGGTAAGGGTTTTACCGACAACACTTTGATGAAGATCTTTTGATGAATCTAATAAGTGGTGTTGGTGCGGCTTCTATAAGGTTATCAGAATGCTGATGGTTATCGTGTTCGTGTTCCAGTTGATCAGTGGTGTTTTCATTTAGGACTGGACCTATTCTATCTTATTTTGCTAGGTAATGGACCGGTTTGTGTAATGTGTTGGTTGATGCTCCCGATGCGTCACCGATTGGATTTATTGTTTGGATTATGTTGTTTCGGTTTTAGGCCGACTTGGTTTATCATTGGTTTGCGGGATTATGTAACGGATCTATTGTATTATCTTTTAGGTGGCCGACCTAATTGTTTAGGTCCTGAGTTGGTATAAATATGATGTAAGATCTCTTTATAGATCATGGTCTTATGGGATATAGGATTATCTGTGTGCCAATAATGTTGTAATCATATGCAGAGGTTTTTGTTGATCATAGGTGATCGAATTGGGTTTGTGAAAGAGGTTTAAGACCTCCGATATTGAGCTTAACCATAACTGTACTCAAGCATAGGAGATGTTATTCTTGCAGTTCATTCTTATTTCCGGATTTTATTCTGGATTTCTTTTTACTCAGCGAGGCTCCTTTTGTAATGAGCAGTGTGCTCTAGGCAATGTGCCTTCTTGCATGTGCAGGACCCTCTTATTGTAATCACATACTTGCTTCAGAAGTATTATCTGACTGTGGGTAGGCTTCCCACCATGGTTTTTCCCTTTACCGGGTTTTCCATGTACAAATCTTGGTGTCATGTGTTATGGATGGTTGGTTAATTATTCTGTAATTTATGTTTATGCTTAACTGTTACATCTGCTATTCTAGTATTTGGTTTATGCATTCTGGTAGAAGGTTCTATGAGCTTAAAGTTTTATAATCAGTTGACAACTGATTCACACCCCCCCCTTTCAATTGTCCACCGCTTATCCTAACAATTGGTATCAGAGCTTGGTCCTCTTTTGCAGAAGCTTAACTGCTTGAGGAAGATCCTATGGCAACTAATAATTCAACTGCATCTGTTTTCCAGAGAGAAACCCCTAAGCTTGATTTGACAAATTATAGAGTATGGAATATTCAGATGGAGACTCATTTGAGATGCATTGGGAAAGAAATTTGGGAGATCATGGAGAAAGGCTATACTCTATTGGCATTTGGCATTATAACAGACAATGGGAGATTGTTGGCATTTCAATAAGGATGTTGAGAAGGTTGTTGATGATTATGGATATAAGTGATTAAGGATGTTTACTGTCTTGATATTATTATTTTGTCATTGATGTCAAGAAATTGATTTTCTAATTCAGTATGATGTTGCCATATCTTGAGAAGTATGATTTGAAGAGTATGAAGATGTCGGTAAAAGACACAGAAAGAATATGATGAATAAGGGGATGAATAAGGTATTCAATGGGCAACTATTACCGAGTCAAACAATGATGAGATCATGATGTTTAGATTGTTTTAACATCATACATATGTTGTAAATTGTAAGGATAATACTATACTATGTTACCGAGCAAAGAACCTAGTCGGTAAACCCTAAGGTTATCGCTATCGGTTAATGAAGGCAGAATGTCTACCGAGTGAAGTTTAGTATTTACCGAGTTGTTACCAAGTTGTAACCGAGCTGTAACAAAATACATTAAATGGTTACATGTGTTATTTAATCAAGGAAGCTGATGAGCTAGAATTGATTAAATGATTGGTATATCGTGCATGAAGTTTGGTAATGAATCTATGGCAAAGGAAAATTGACATGAAGATCTACAGCTCAGATTGAACCGCAATACCCTAGCACAAGTTCCAAGAAATGTATGCAAGTTCCAAGGCAAGGTAAAACATTTTCAGATCGAAGGATACATTGAACCTGGTCAAAGTTTGAAGATCTGATGGCTATGATTGATCATGGGAAATGTGATCAAGGAGATTAAGCGGTTGGCGAATTGTTTATAAATAGGGAACTATTGATAAACAATGTATGTGGGCAAATGTATGCATAGGGATGCTACATAATGATTACCGAGCACAGAAGCTTGAAGACTTGTTTGAATAACAGAGTATAGAAGCCTAGCAGATGGACAAGATTAGTTCTATGTCTAGATTGTATTGAGCAAATAAGAATCTGCTTTAGCATTTTAGATGTGAAGTTGCAGATAGATTTTTATTACTGTTATTTTGTGAAGTGACAGAAAATCTCTTAACCGAGTGGACTTAACAATCTTATTTGTAAAATCCTCTAGCAAGGTGACATTCTGATTGAGTGTTTGAAATCCTTTAACAAGGTCACTTCTAACAAGGTGAAGATCCTAACAAATCTGAGGGAAATCCCTTAACTGGGTCACATCTAGCAATGTGTTTGTAATCTTTAACAGGATTTGCTTTTAACCAAGCATACTCTAGAAGAGTATATTTCTTAGTGGGTCCAAAATCCTACAGTGGTTTTTCCCTATTTGGGTTTCCACGTTAAATCTAGTGTTATGAAGTTTATGATGTTTATATGCTTTTGAGTTTGCATGTTTAGCAGTTTTGGTTATATTACTGAAGTATATGTTACCGAGGTTGAATTTGATGTTTTTATGGAAGATTAAGTTTGTATGATTCACCCCCTCCCCCCTCTCTCATCTTGTTGGCTATTGGATCTGTACTTACATTAAGTATCAGAACTATCAATTGGTATCAGAACTTTGGAATCCGGAAGAAAAGTTTAAAGGTACTTGAGGCAAATATCCAAAGATGTATAAGAGGGATGCACCGAAGCTGAACAAGTCAAGTTTCTCTACATGACAGAAAAGGATGAAGCTGCACCTATCAAGAGTTGTAAAATATGTTGTATATTATCTGGAGAATAATTTCATCACACCAAGCACCTATCCATTGACAATGGAAGAGATAAAGGTAAAGCAAGAACATATCCAAGCAATGATTGAAATAATATCTGCATTGACCAACTCAAAGTTTAATGATCTAGAAGGTTGCAATGATGCAAAGGCTATGTGGGATAAGCTCATACCAATATATGGAGGAAATGAACATGTTCAAAGAGTAAAAGTAGATAGTATAAGAGGACAACTTGAATCTATGAGGATGAATGAAGGTGGGAACATAACTCAGTACAGTACAAGACTAAAGGAGATTGTCAATCAAATAAAAGGAGCAGGTGGAACTATTGAAGAAAAGGGTATAATAAGTAAGTTGTTAAGAACCCTTCTACCAGCTTATGTAATCCGAGTCTTTGCAATCAATGAATTGAGGTTTTTACCTAATATGCTAGTTTCTTTAGATGCTACTATTGGTAAGCTACATGCATTTGAGTTAAGTAACTTTGATAACAGTGGATCTTCGGTAAATAAAGTTGAATCTGCATTTAGTTCTTTTCATCTTGATGAATCTAATGATTACAATGAAAGAAAGTATAAGTACTCTAAAGGAGATCACAGTGGAGCAAGTGAAAGATATCGTAAGAACGTGGAAGAAGTACACAAACTGTATGAGGAAATCAAAAAGCAGGAAGAGTTTGAAGCACTATTAGCCAGAAGGTTACCGAGAGGCAAAGGTAAGTATAAAGGAAAACTACCTTTGAAATGTTTCAATTGTGATAAGATAGGACATATGGCTTCTAACTATCCCAACAAAGAATCTATTGAAAAGAGAGATTACCGAGATGACAGACAGAAAGACAATCATGACAGAGGACACCAAGACTTCAGAAGAAGAGATAGAAAGACATGCTTAATAGCTAATGAGGAATCCAATGATGATAAATCATATGAAACTAATACAGAGGAAGTAGTTTATGTGGCTATCAAAGATGAATCAGATGAAGAAAGGTATGAAGAAAAAGCCCTAATATCTCACGTAAATACTAATGATTCTTGGATCATAGATAGTGGATGCTCACATCATATGACAGGTGATAAACACAAGTTTGTTACGTTAGAAGATTATGATGGAGGCTATGTAAGATTTGGTAATGATGCACCATGTCCGGTGAAAGGTAAAGGATCTATAACACTTCTTGACAATGCAAGATGCAATGATGTTTATTGGGTTGAAGGTTTGAAATACAATTTGTTGAGTGTAGCATAGCTAAACAATACAGGTTACCGAATAGAATTTCAGAAGGGAATTGTCAAAGTTCATGACAAGAATGGAAAGTTAGCTACTATCAGGACACAAACAAAAGGTAACACATTTCACCTTGACTCAACTCGGAACAAGTGTCTGTATGCAAAGATAGATGATACCTAGTTATGGCATAAAAGGTTTTGTCATGTAAATTTTGCTAATATGATCAAAATAAGTAAGAAGCACTGAGTAAGAGGTCTACCGAGTCTTGAAAAGCCTGGGAATGCTATGTGTTGAGGATGCCAGATGGGTAAGATGACAAGATCAAGCTTTACAAGTAAGTCTTACACTTGTAAGGGAATTTTAGATCTTGTGCACACTAATCTTTGTGGTCCTATGAAAGTTCAAAGTTATTATGGTGATAAATATTTCATATTATTTGTGGATGACTATTCAAGGATGATGTCAGTTATGTTTTTAAAAGAAAAATCAGAAGCTTTTCAAATGTTTAAATGGTACAAGGCAAGAGTTGAAAATGAAACAAGAAGACAACTGAAATGTCTTAGATTAGATAGAGGAGGAGAGTTCACATCTGATGAGTTTAACTTATTCTGCAATGATCATGGTATTAAAAGACAAGTCTCTGCACTGAGAACTCCACAGCAAAATGGAACAGCTAAGAGAAGAAATAGATCTATTGTGGATTGTGCCAGAACCTTGATGATTGAAAAGAAAGTGCCACAAACATTTTGGACAGAAGCAATAAGCACAGTAGTTTACACCCTAAACCGAGTACAATTGAAGAAAGGTACTTTGAAGACACCATATGAAATCTGGTATGACAAGAAACCTAATGTAAGTTATTTTAAAATCTTTGGAAGTAGATTCTATATACACAAAGATGATAGAAATGGCAAGTTTGATCAGAAAAGTGAAGAAGGAACATTTCTAGGTTATTCTTCTAGAAGCAAAGCATTTAAATGTCTGGTCAAATCATCTAACAAAATAGTAGAAAGTGCAAATGTGAAAATTGATGAATTTGCAGAAAGAAATGATGAAGGAAATTACAAAGAACCAGAAGATTATGATGAATTTGTCTATGTTCAACCGACAAGTTTTACCGAGAAAACTGTTGAAGAAAATATCCAGTTACCGAGTGATGAAGAAGATCATACAGAGCCTATCGAGCTTGTATTAGCCAAGTATGTCAGAAGGCATTATGCATCAAGTTAGATTATAGGAGATAAGGATGATCCAGTGATGACAAGGAACAAACTGAGACAAAACACATGTTTGATATTTGAATTTGAACCAAGAATAATGAAAGAGGCATTTAATAGTGAAGATTGGATAAATGCTATGACAGAAGAGATTGATCAAATCAAGAAGAATGACACGTGGACACTAATCACAAGACCAAAGGACAAAAATGTAATCGGTACAAAGTGGATTTTCAGAAACAAGCTAAATGAAAAAGGTGAGGTCATTCGAAATAAAGCAAGACTAGTTTGCAAAGGTCATGCTCAAGAAGAAGGAATTGATTATGGCGAAACTTTTGCACTTGTGGCTAGACTTGAAGGAGTAAGAACATTGTTGGCATATGTTGCTTTCAAAAACTTCAAGGTATATCAAATGGATGTCAAATCTGCAT
This sequence comes from Cryptomeria japonica, assembly GCF_030272615.1. NCBI lineage: Eukaryota > Viridiplantae > Streptophyta > Pinopsida > Cupressales > Cupressaceae > Cryptomeria > Cryptomeria japonica. The sequence continues at coordinate 558,542,950 of NC_081408.1, read as the reverse complement.
TTCTGAATGGAATATTAGAAGAAGAAGTTTTTATTGAACAACCTGAAGGATTTGTTGAAGACAATAATAAAGATCAGGTATGTAAATTGAACAAACCATTATATGGTCTGAAACAAGCACCTAGAGCATGGAATGAAAGATTGCACTCTTATTTGATTAAGATTGGTTTTAAAAGGACAAGTGAGAACAACAATATGTACATGAAGAATGATGAAAATGGAATACTGATCTCAACCATATTTGTTGATGATATTATATTTTATGGAAATGACTCTCTATGTAAGAACTTTGGAAATGAAATGAGCAAAGAATTTGAGAAGCCATTAATTAGTGAGATAAAGTATTTTATAGGTTTATAGATACTGCAAATGAAAAATGAGATTTTCATTACTCAATCCAAGTACATAAAGGAAATCTTGAAGAAATTTGGAATGGAGGATTCAAAACCAGTAAGTACTCCTATGACTACCAACTGTAAACTATCAAAGAATGATGAATCTGCATCTGTTGATGAGACACTTTACTGATCCATGATTGGAAAGCTACAATATGTTATTCATAGTAGACTAGATATAGCACATGCAGTAGGTATAGTTGCAAGATTCTCTGTAGATCCTAAGGAAACACACATGACAAAAATCAAAAGAATTTTTAGATACTTGAAAGGAACAGAGGATTATGGCTTAGTATATCAGAAAGGAAATGATTTTGATTTAAAAGTTTATACTGATGTTGATTGGGTAGGCAACATTGATGACAAGAAAAGCACAAGTGGAGGAGCTTTCTTTTTAGGAGAAAGACTAGTGAGTTGGCTTAGCAAGAAACAAGGATGTGTTTCATAGTCAATAGCAGAAGCTGAATACGTTGCTGCAGCATTGAATTGTACCAACATAGCATGGATCAAACAACTGTTGGAAGGAATAAATGAGAAAGTTACCGAGCCAGTAACTATATTCTGTGACAATACTAGTGCCATTAACATTTTGAAGAATCCTATTATGCACTCTAAGACAAAGCACATCTCTATCAAATATCATTATCTTATAGAAGAAGCTCAAGAGAAGAAAATGGTGTTGGAGTATGTTAGCACAAAGGAACAAATAACATATATTTTTACCAAGCCACTACCAAGGGACACTTTTGAATATCTCAGAAGTAAGTTAGGGGTCCTACCCCTATCTTCTACTCACTGACCGAGTTTGGTGAAAGCATCAATTCAATGACTCTATCGAATATCTTTTAAGAATTGATGCTGATTTACACACTTTAGGATGTTTTCTAAAGGTGTGCAGGATATAATGCAGGATACAATACAGGGAACAGGAATTGAAGACAAAATGCTCTGACTGAGACTCAGTTGATACACAACAGCAGGAAATCACTTCCTACAGAAAGAAATTATGTTTTAGTTCTTTACTTTTTGGCATTGTTGTCAAAGGGGGAGAAGTCTGATTGAAAAGACTGAAATTGAAGATTGAAAAAAGGGGGAGAAGACTGAAGAAAATAGGAGAAGTCTATTGACAGCAAGAGAGCATTTTAGCATTTCAGAATCACAGCAATCCGAATCTTTTTAAGGTCAAATCAATTGGTTTTGCCATCAATGCCAAAGGGGGAGATTGTTGGCATTTGACACTATAACAAACAATGGGAGATTGTTGGCATTTCAATAAGGATATTGAGAAGGTTGTTGATGATTATGGATATAACTAATTAAGGATGTTTACTGTCTTGATATTATTATTTTGTCATTGATGTCAAGAAATTGATTTTCTAATTCAGTATGATGTTGCCATAGCTTGAGAAGTATGATTTGAAGAGTATAAAGATGTCGGTAAAAGACACAGAAAGAATATGATGAATAAGGGGATGAATAAGGTATTCAATGGTCAACTATTACCAAGTCAGACAATGATGAGATAATGATGTTTAGATTGTTTTAACATCATACATATGTTGTAAATTGTAAGGATAATACTATACTATGTTACCGAGCAAAGAACCTAGTCGGTAAACCCTAAGGAACCTAGTCGGTACACCCTAAGGTTATCGCTATCAGTTAATGAAGGCAGAATGTCTACCGAGTGAAGTTTATTATTTACTGAGTTGTAACCGAGCTGTAATAGAGTACATTAAATGGTTACATGCGTTATTTAATGAAGGAAGCTGATGAGCTAGAATTGATTAAATGATTGGTATGTCGTGCATGAAGTTTGTTAATGAATCTACGGCAAAGGAAAATTGACATGAAGATCTACAGCTCAGATTGAATCGTAATACCCTAGCACAAGTTCCAAGAAATGTATGCAAGTTCCAAGGCAGGGTAAAACATTTTCAGATCGAAGGATACATTGAACCTAGTCAAAGTTTGAAGATCTGATGGCTATGATTGATCATGGGAAATGTGATCAAGGAGATTAAGCAGTTCGCGAATTGTTTATAAATAGGGAACTATTGATAAACAATGTATGCACAGAGATGCTACATAATGATTACCAAGCACAGAAGCTTAAAGACCTGTTTGAATAACAGAGTATAGAAGCCCAACGGATGGACAAGATTAGTTCTATGTCTAGATTGTATTGAGCAAATAAGAATCTGCTTTAGCATTTTAGATGTGAAGTTGTAGATAGATTTTTATTACTGTTATTTTGTGAAGTGATAGAAAATCTCTTAACTGAGTGGACTTAACAGTCTTATTTGTAAAACCCTCTAGCAAGGTGACATTCTGATTGAGTGTTTGAAATCCTTTAACAAGGTCACTTCTAACAAGGTGAAGATCCTAACAGATCCGAGGGAAATCCCTTAACCGGGTCACATCTAGCAATGTGTTTGTAATCTTTAACAGGATTTGCTTTTAACCGAGCATACTCTAGAAGAGTATATTTCTTAGTGGGTCTGAAATCCCACAATGGTTTTTCCCTATTTGGGTTTCCACGTTAAATTTGGTGTTATGAGGTTTATGATGTTTATATGCTTTTGAGTTTGCATGTTTAGCAATTTTGGTTATATTACTGAAGTATATGTTACCGAGGTTGAATCTGATGTTTTTATGGAAGATTAAGTTTGTATGATTCACCCCCCCCCCTCTCATCTTGTTGGATATTGGATCTATACTTACATTAAGTATCAGAACTATCATACTCCTCATAATCCAACATCTGGCAATCCTCCTTCGGCAAGCCTGGATAAGGACATTGAAAATTATTATAGAGCTAGAGAAGCACTCTTGAACGCACTATCTGATCAGAAAATTATGGGATTAACTGACCAATCTAATGCGAAGGCTATATGGGATAAGTTGGAAGCTTTGAATGAAGGTGACCCTATTGTTAAAATTGCTAAACTTGGTAGTTACAGGGCAAGGTATGATAATTTGAAGATGGAAGAAGATGAAAGGATTACTGCTTTCATGGAAAGAGTTAATGAAATTGTTATGGGAATTCAGTGTTGTGGTGGATCTCTGAATGAAGATGATATTGTTTCTAAAGTTTTGAGAGCTTTGCCATTGGCTTACAAGATGAAGGCTACTACAATTAATGAGCTGAGAACAATGGCTAACACTTCTATTAACCAGGATACTTTGGTTGGAAAATTGTCTTCTTTTGAGCTCGAAGAATTTGGTCCTCAAGGAGCTGCAAAGACTGAATCTGCTTTTCATTCACCTACATCATCAACTGACAAGAGTGATTGGAAAGATTTATATGCGAAGGAACTGGATGAAATGAAGAAAGAAGATGAAGAGTTTGAGCAACTGGAAGCCCTATTTGCTAGAAGAGTACCTAAAGGTCATGTTGGAAGTAAGTATGAAGGAAAATCACCTTTTAAATGTTTTGCATGTAATAAGATAGGTCATTTTGCATCTAGATGTCCTGAGAGGAATTCAAGATTTGAAGAGAAATCTATAAGATCTTTTAGGCCTAACCATGATTATCAGAACAAGCATAAGTACAAGAGAAACAAAGACAAATCATGTTACTATGTGGATGAGGAAGGTGTAACTGATTCTGATGATGAACCGACACAAGATTCGGCTAGTGGATTTGGTAGTGGTAAGGAATGGATATTTTTGGCTATTAAGGAAGATGCTTTGGTACCTGTTATTCAAAATGAGGAAAAGGCCCTTGCTGCTAAAATTGAAGACAAGGATGAATGGGTGATAGACAGTGGTTGTTCATATCATATGACTGGAGATTAAAGGAAGTTTTTATCTTTGCAACAATTTGATGGTGGACTGGTTAGATTTGGAGATGACAAAGCATGCATGATCAGAGGAAGATGAACTATATCATTGGATGGTAAGCATAATACTGATAATGTTTATTATGTTGAAGGTTTAAGGCATAATCTTTTGAGTGTAGGACAATTGGTGGATAAGGGATTTCAATTATAGTTCAAGGATGGAAAATGGAAAATCATTAACAGACCTGGATTAGAGATTGCAACCGGTACACAGACTAAAGGTAACATCTTTCATTTGAACTCCAGTGAGAAGACATGTTTGATTGCACAAATTGATGAGAGTTGGCTATGTCATAAGAGGTTGTGTCATGTGAATTTTGATTGCATTGTACATACTAGTTCAACTAAGGCTGTTAGAGATATACTTAAGATTGTGAAGCCCTGTAATTCGGTATGTAAGGAATGTCAATTGGAAAAGCAAGTCAGAATTTATTTTAAGAGTATTCAAGATAAATCTAATGATGTTATTGATCTTATTCATATTTATTTATGTGGTCCTACTAGAATAAAGAGTTTTCAGGGTGATAGATATTTTATGCTAATCATTGATGACTATTCTAGAATGATGTGGGTTACTTTTCTGAAGGAAAAATCTGAAGCTTTTGAAAAGTTTAAGATCTTTAAAGCTAAAGTTGAGACAGAGATAGGGTCGAGGATTAAATTCTTAAGGTTAGATCAAGGTGGTGAATTCAAATCCGATGAATTTAACAATTATTGTGAGAAGCATGGGATAAAGAGACAGTTGTCTACCCCCCAGACACCTCAACAAAATGGTGTTGCGAAAAGAAAGAACAAAACTATCTTGGATGCGACTAGATCTATGATGATGGAAGCTAATCTACCTCGTATCTATTGGAGAGAAGCTGTGAGCATGACAGTATACACATTCAACAAAGTTCATATCAAAGGAGACACCGGTGAGACACCTTATGAGTTATGGTTTGGTCATACACCTTCAATTAAGTATTTCAGAATCTTTGGTAGTAAATGCTATATCAAGAGAGATGATTCCATTGGAAAGTTTGATCCTAGATGTGATGAAGGGATATTTCTTGGTTATTCTAATGAAAGCAAAACATTTTGATGTTATAACAATAGATTGCAAAGAATTGTGGAGAGCACTAATGTCAAGGTGGATGAGTTGTGCAAAGGTCAAATCAGAACTTATGAGAGAGAACTAGAAGTGGAGATGATTATAACTGAACTGATAGCACCTGTACCGGAACAAAATGTTGAACCGGTTACTCCGGTAGTATCAAAAAATTCAATAGTGCCTGAAGATCAGAGCAGGAAAACAAAATGTCAGAAGACTCCTCGGTATGTAAGGTTAAATGATTCAGAAGTTCAGATCATTGGAGACAAGAGCAAAGGAGTAATGACAAGAAGAAGGTTGGCAACTGATGAAGTATGTTTAATTTATCAAGTTGAACTGACATCAGTTATTGAAGCTTGTAAAGATGAATGTTGGATGAAAGCTATGGAAGAGGAATTAGATGAGATTGAAAAGAACAACACATGGACTTTAGTTCCCTGACCTAAAAATAAGAATGTTATTGGAACTAAATGGGTTTTTAGGAACAAATTGAATGAGGATGGACAAGTTGTGAGGAATAAGGCTAGATTCGTATGTAAATGATATTTTCAAAAGGAAGGAATTGATTATGATGAAACTTTTTCTCCAGTAGCTAGGATTGAAGCTGTGAGATTATTTCTTGCTTATGTTTTCCATAAGAAATACAAGGTTTATCAGATGGATGTTAAATGTGCATTTTTTAATGAATATCTTTAAGAGGAAGTTTATATTGAGCAACTTGATGGTTTTTCACTTTCAGATGATAAAAAAAGGGTTTGTAGGTTAAGGAAAGCGTTATATGGATTGAAACAAGCCCCTAGAGCTTGGTATGCCAGATTGGACAAATATATTTTGAAGCTTGGTTTCACTAAAGGTAATGCTGACACTAACTTATATTATATGATCATTGATGATGACATTTTAATTGTTGAAGTATTTTTTGATGATATAATTTTTGGAGGTGAGGATAAATTATGTATAGAATTCTCTAAAAATATGAAGAATGAATTTGAGATGTCTATGATTGGGGAGATGAAATTTTTCTTAGGTTTGCAGATTACTCAGAATGATAAAGGTATTTTCATTTGTCAAACTAAGTATGGTAGAGAGTTGTTGAAGATATTTGGTATGGAAAATTCTAAACTGGTTGTTACCCCTATGGTTACAAGTGAGAAATTTACAAAGAAAGATGTATCAGCTCTGGTAAATCCTACAAGGTACAAATCTATGATTGGAGGTTTGTTATATCTGACTCAGACTAGACCGGATATAATGAACACTGTTTGTATTGTATCAAGATATCAGAGTGATCCTAGAGAGAATCATGAGTGTGCGGTGAAAAGGATTTTCAGGTATTTGCAATGAACAACTGAGTATGGTTTGTGGTATCCTAAAGATGATGACTTTACACTATGTGCATATGCATATGTTGATTAGGCTGGAGATGTTGATGACCAAAAGAGCACATCCAATGGAGATTTCTTTCTTGAAAAGAAACTTATTTCATGGATAAGAAAGAAGCAATCATGTACTTCTTTATCTACTACTGAAGTTGATTATGTTGTTGTTGCTACTAACTATACATAAGTTTTCTGGATGAAGCAAATGTTGAAGGATATAAGGGTTGATTGTAATGAACTGGTAGTTATTCACTGTGATAACTCTGCTACTATTAATATATCAAAGAATCTGGTATTTCATTCTAAGACTAAGCACATTTCTATCAAGTATAATTTTCTGAAGGAGAAGGTGGAAGCAAATGAAGTCAAACTAGTTTATGTGAACACTAAAGAGTATATTATAGATACCTTCACTAAACCTTTGCCTAAGGAATCATTTTAGTACTTCAGAGACAGATTGGGAGTTTCTTCCCCTCCGTTAGAGACTTGAGTGATGTTGATTCGCATCAATCTGGTATGCATTTATCGATGCTATCATTCATTCCGGATTGATGTGTTGGTGTTGCTACTTAGGGGGAGTATTTAGTTGCGTGGTTCAGAGGTTTTATGATTTTTCTTTGATGTTTATGTCATATTTCTGGCATTGATGTCAAAAGGGGAGAGATATATGTGAAAAACAAAGCTTTACTATGATATCATTCTTAGGGGGAGTTTGGTTTTTGGTTTAGAACTTCATTGTCATATCTTCTTGGAGTGTTTGTTGGTTGTCTTCCATTGGGGGAGACTTGTTTGGCATTTTCTTGGCACTTGGATGTTTTTCACATCTAGTGTTGCCATCAATGCCAAAGGGGGAGATTGTTGGCAATTTGGAGGAATTGATTATGTGTTGCATTGATGTTTTGTCATTGATGTCAACACCAATTGTTTTGCTGTCTACCGGATTCTAGTAGAGTGGTTGGTTTATGATATTGATTTGGAGACCATCTCCGGTATTCTCTAATTTGGTCCGGTTTGTGGTATTGGCTTGGATTGGTTATTCATGTGTTCTTGATGCGTATCACATTCAACTGGTTCAAGATTTGATGATTTGGATGCTATAATTTGTTTAGTAAGCCTTTTGGTCACCGGTAAGGGTTTTATTGGCAGTGCTTTGATGAAGATCTTTTGATGAATCTGATAAGTGGTGTTGGTGCAGCTTCTAGAAGGTTATCAGGATGCTGATGGTTATCTTCTTCATGTTCCAGTTGATCGGTGGTGTTTGCATTTAGGACCGAACCTATTCTATCTTATTCTACTAGGTTATCGACCGGTTTGTGTAACATGTTGGTAGATGCTCTTGATGCGTCACTAGTTGGATTTATTGTTTGGATTATGTTGTTTTGAAGGATGACGATGATGATGACGATGACGATGACGATGACGATGACGATGATGATGACGATGACGATGACGATGACGATGACGATGATGATGACGATGACGATGATGATGACGATGACGATGACGATGACGATGACGATGATGACGACGATGACGATGACGATGATGATGACGATGACGATGATGATGACGATGACGATGACGATGACGATGACGATGATGACGACGATGACGATGACGATGACGATGACGATGATGATTATGATGATGACGACGACGACAACGACGACGACGACGATGATGATGACGACGATGATGATGATGATGATGATGATGATGATGATGATGATGATGATGATGATGATGATGATGATGATGATGATGATGATGATGAGGATGATGATGATGATGATGATGCACATGAGTCTTATGGGAGGACTCACAATGTGATATGAGCGTGTTGGGCCCACCAAGAAACTCCTCCATGAAAATATAAAACCCTAAACTATAAATATGTGCTGGAAGACTTTAAAAAGATGACGTCTTATGGTGTTTCTTTGTCCAATGAGAAGAGGAGGTGTGTTTTTGAAAGGAGACCTATGCAAAAACTATGGACTTCACAACGTCAATGGAAAGACTAATTCATTTGCAACTAGTTCTCACTAAGAAAATAATGCACAATGAACCAATGTATTTGAAAAATCGCTTCCACGAACTGAGTTTTGTTGGGCCAAATCAATAATGTCGGCCTCAAAGAAATTTTGTTAAATATATTAGACTTGCAAAATAATGTTTGAGATTCTAAACAACAATTATGACCTCCTAGAACAAGTACACAATGTGATTAAGAGTATAAATGACCAACATAAAGGATCCTCAATCGATGAAAAAAACTGCCACCACCAATGAAATGAAAGGAAAAGGGGCATCCTAGAAAGACCTATGAGAAACAGTATGAGCCTTATTTATCCTTTGTTTCTTTTAATTAGATGTGTATTTATTATAATAAAAGAACATACTACTATTTATTTAAAGTGAAAACATACATAGTTAATTTCGTATTGCATTAACCTTTTGAGGAAAGATAATTTAACTCACAGATCTATATAAATTTCAACAACATAACAACATGTAAATTAATACTTTAAAACATGAAAGAAATAAGAATTAGATAGAAGAGAAGAAACACCAATATACGTGGGGAAAACCTTTTCAGGTAAAACCCCTCTCCAAAGAATCAAATGAATGTATTAATTTGTGACAAATAAGTTACAATACATTTGCAGGCTCACAGCCTTAACATGGAGACTACATCTTGCTCTTCTCTGGAGAAATAGAGACAATATAATAGCAGCTTTGTAATAATCACCCTGTCCTCCTTCTATAATAAAATTCAACTCAAGCATATAATTCTTTACAAGCTAGGTGCAAAAGAAAGCAACCTCCATCTTCAACAAAGCAAGAAAGTTAAAGAAAGCTTGCAAATGAGAAAGTTAAAGAAATAAATTTCATCAATGGCTCCAAAATCATCCTCTTTTTTTTATCTCAATAAAAGCATATTCTTTCTTGAGTATAAATCTCCAAGGAAAGGAAATCCTTCCTTAACTTAGCCTCCAAGAAAAGATAAATGAAAATATGCTTTATTCTTTTTTTTTTGTTCTAAAATAAAACCCACAAGTCCTGACTCTTAAGTCTTCATAGAAAGTTGTCAAATCAAATTTTTAATCAACAAGGAAACTTTTGATTTCAAACCTCCTCAAAGTAGGATAAGTTAATAAACACCAAATTAATTAATTAAATCAATATCAATATTAGGACTCAAAGGTTGAGACGCCTTAATCCCAACATGAAATGCGCCCCTTGATACGAGTCAATAACTAGACAATAGGAGGCACGGTAAGAAAAAATAGTGAAATAAATGAAACTCCCAACGTTGATGGGATGAGTAGTTAGCCCGTGAACCTTTGACAATATCTATGCTGTAAAATCCAACCCTAGACAATTTATATTGCCACAAAATAAAGTATCTCAAACCAATGAAATGAAACACACCCATCTAAATAGAACACACAACCACCAATATGTTATGTGCAAACCAATAAATGCCATGAATACAATACATAAGGAAAATCGCTTCAAAGAGTAGCCAACTTCAAATAAAAAATGATCCAGTCAATATGCTAGGGAAATAATAAAACTCTGGTTTGATATATTAAATGTAAGCAAATAGATATTAGACCAAAGGAAAAAGGCAATTCAAGAAAATTGATTTTTTTTCAAACGTCGATGATATAGTTCTATTTAGGACTCATGAAGGCATGGATTGATGCCTTTATGATTAATATTCTTCAACAACTCAATCCTCAATATGACCTGCAATCTCCTTGATTTAGGCTTCGATACCATGTAGGGATTAACATGAAGCCATCATGAAGTTGTAGACTTCAGGCATCAAATTAGGATATGAACAATAACCAAAGAATGCTTGAGTGAGAAATTGAATAGAGAGATCAAATGATTAAATAAGATGCTTCAATTAATATGAAAAATGATATTTTACAATGTACAACAATCTTACTAATATAGATAAGATGCGGGAGTGGGTAGGTAACTATTCGAACAAAAAAACTAAAAACTACCTAATTATTAAATATTAATTATTGATGCCTAAGTAAACTTAAGATACCAACACTTGCCGGTATTTTAACAACATGCAATCTTCCCTAAGGTTCTTGATTATGGAATTTCATTCTTAAGTGTAGGTTGATCATAATGAACTATCTTACTTGGGATATCCATGATGGTGGATCAACACTATTTTGGGAGGAACCTTGGGGAGGTTATCTGAGCATGGACAAGATTGAGAATCTATCACAAGAAAAAACAATTCTCAAAAACTCGGGCTACATCCACCAACAGAGAGTCTGGTATTATTATCTAGCAAACCGAACCGATTACAACCAGTAATCCCTTGCAACTCAATACCATTGCAAAATGCTACAAAATTCTCTACTGAAAACTCTAACCCTTAGTCATTTTATCAAGATTTATGTCAATTACAAAATAGGGTTAGAATATGTCAACCAATAGAAAAAATAACTCTCGATGCCTTTATAAAATAATTTGGGGGGAAATTGCGCTAATAGAAGGGGAGAATTTAACCTCCAAGCCTAATTAGGCTCCATATAACGACAAGGTTGAAGATGGTTTTCAAGACTCATCATGATCTCATTCTCATGGCCATGAAATGTATGTTGGGAGACAACTTTATTGTTACAAACAACACACATAGGGTCAACATGCTGGACCCCACAAGGGGTGCTACCCCTTGATTGCGCTTTGGGGGCGCTACCCCCAAACTCCCATAAAATAATTTGGGGAGAAACTACGCTGATAGAAGTGTGGAAAATTTAACCTCCGAGTCTGATTATGCTCCACATAACAACAAGGTTGAAGATGGTTTTAAAGACCCATCATGATCTCATTATCATGGCCATGAAATGTATGTTGGGAGACGACTTTATTGTTGCAAACAACATACATAGGGTCAACACGAATATCTCCTCTAGGTTCATTGCTTCTTTGTTGGATCTTAGGGAGTTGAAGGATACAATTTGAGATTTAGCATAGACACTCATTGAGAATATTTTTTTGGGTAACTTAGATGAGATGCTTTAGGCTACAAGAGTTGGGGCTAGTATCCCTTTGCCATCAAACATCTAGAAGTTGGTGACGTTCGAGGCTACAATTGGTTGGATTCCTTTCCTCTCCAACTCTAGGAGTATCACATTGGCGCAACATCATCTTAAGGCTATGAAAGGGTGCTCATTTTTGAAGAAAATCATGAACTTGGAACCCACCTTTGACTTGGAATGGATGTATGAATTTATCAACCAAAAATAGGAATAATAAACACTATGGGTCTATGGTTTTGGGTATAGGTTATGCATACAATCAAAACAATATGACTTAAGTAGTTTGTTTATGTTAGGGGTTTTGTTTAGTCTCAACCTGGTAGGGTGTATAGGTATGTATTGTAATTGCTAGAATGTAATGGAGTCACTAGGCTTTTGGTCTATCGCCTGGTTTTTGTCATGTAATGAGTAGAAGCCCAAAATTATATGTAAATTTTAACTATAATCAACAAAAGGAGCAACCCCTAGGCTATAGCTCACTTATATAAAAGAAAATAATAAGAAGAAATGTTAGACTATGATTTATTTAATCAATGACAAATTAATTAAATATGAATTAATTAAATGATGAAGGGTGTTAGTTTAATTAATTAATCATTAGAAGAAATATAACATGATTAATGGTGTAGATTGATGGAAGTGTGACAATTTTAGGTGTATATATATATAATAACCAAACCTTTCACAAAACTAATTGTTGGCATTCTAATACTGGTTTGTATGACCAGTAAGTGATATGGTTGTCATTGTTGGCAACATCATCTCCTTAGTCTTCATATTCCATCGGTAGTAAGTAGACCGGGTAGCAGTGAGTAGATCGGCTAAGCAATAAGTAAACTGGCAAGCAGTGAGTAGACCGACAAGCAGTGAGTTAACTGACAAGCAGTGAGTAGATTGACAAGCAGTGAATAGACCAGAAAGTAGTGAGTAGACCGGCAAGTAGTAAGTAGACTGGGTAGCAGTGAGTAGATCAACACAAGAGAGGTCCATAAGCTAAACAAAGAATAGACCGGTATTTAGGAGGAAACCGGCTAGATGGATTTTGATCGGTTCACCGAAAGAGTCTGTAACTGACAAATTGGTAACGTTCAGTTACATTCAGCTAAATCGGGAATCTTCTCCAGTTAACCGACATACTTATCGGCATGTTCAACTGTATTGATAGAGATTCCTGCAATGTTTTCAGAGACGTGATTTGATGGGACTTGAACTACTGAGCGAAGGAAATACGCTAAAATAAGAAGGGACGCTGGGCGAAATGCTGGTAAAACAACTCAATTTGCATCTGTCTCTACTTCCACAGGGTCCGTTGGTGGTGGTTCCGGGTCAATGAGGTCAACTTAATCAAATGCATCTTCCCTGCCCCCCTACGGGGGACAAGTGCTAACTTCGCTATTAGTGAGTTTGGAATTGGCATTGGCTCATATGCTACTAAAACTAGTGGTGCTTAACCTGCTCCCTTAGGGTGAAAACTCAAAATTGACTATTATTCAAGTATAAGTTGGTCCTTTCACTTTCTTTGTTTGGTCTCTTTGGAATTTTGAAAGAAATGTTTTGGGAGGGAAAGTTGGCACCAAACTCAAGGGTCAATAAATACATGTAGCGTCCTAAAATTGCGACACTTGCAATTTCGACTGCATTTGGGTCTTCACGATGGCGACGCAACACTAAACCTGAATGGAGACCCCGAAACTTGCTTATGACACTGAAAACTGCATTTTCTTGCACCCTGGCTTGAACCTCCTTTGCACCCTACTGTCCCGGGAGGTGGGACCAGAGCGCCTAGCCCTGGTCCTTCAGGACCACGGCGCCCAGCGCCCTGGTCCCTGGCCCTATTTTGGGCCCGGTCTCCTATGGGGCTTCGGGTCCTTTTGTTTGCAATTTGGAAAATAAACTTTCCTGGTCGGCCTAAGGTCGGGAAAATCAGTCTATCAACCCTAATTGACAAGTATATAAACTACATTTTCCTCTTTCATTCGGTATGATGGAAAAAGCGTGGAAACTATACTCAAGCATTCAAGCATTCAAGCATTCCTTCAAGTAATTGATCATTTCAAGTCTCCATTCAAGGCTAAGTGTTGCATTCAAGACAAGGATTCAACCATTGAAGAGGAGATCACTTACAACACATTACATGCTACAACATACAACATACAACAAACAACAACATCTATACCTTCGCATATAAGGATACAAACATCCTTACAACAAGGTATTAGTACTTGTTTTACATTACATTTACAACAATTTCTCATTTCTTGGTTAATTCCAAAACCGGGGTTTGACCTAAAGGCAAACCCCTAATCCCTAACCCCCCAATCGTCTTCACTTTTCTGTGTGTAGGTTGCAGGTGCGCGGCTGAAATTGAAGATCTGGAATCCTTGTGCGGAGACGAACAGATCCCCCTTCATTTCGCGGATTTTTCGGAGGACCGTGTGCACTCCGGGCGCCATCGTCCCGTCAACTTTTGCTCAAATTTGCAGGACAGCACCGTCTCGACATTTTACTACTAATTCCAGGTCCGCAGCTTCATCCTATATCCCTAACTCAGTTTATAAGTGAATCTTTCCTACTTTGCATGCATTCCTAGTTCAATCTTTCTATCTACATTCTTTACAAAAGAGGGTATCCTTGCTATCACAACCCTTGAAACACATTTAGCATCCAATCTTGCATTGTGTGGGATTGGATCTTGTGGGTTTCAACCCCTCTTTTGAATGTAAAGTCTCTCCCCTAAGTGAAAACCATCAACCCTAGTGATCTCCCTTCTCTCTCCTCGGAGTTGGAAGAGGGGAGAGCAACTAGGGTTCGATCGTGATTTTCCGCTTTACATTTTGGTGAACCCGACGTGAACATCCCTTCTGATTATTCATAGTTAGATCTGAAAATTGAATTCCTTGATTACATTTCCATGTTTGATCTTTTGCAAAATTTTAGAGGTTAATTGCATAAAAACCCTAAATTTTCTTTTTAAGTAATTAAACTTGTGAAATGTTTAATTGTTGATGCTTGTTTCAGATCTGCCCTTCTATTACAAATTATCAATTCATATTTGTGCCTTAATTTTGAAAATTAAGTGGTTAAGTGTCAAAACCCTAATTTTTGAAACCCTCTTGATTCAACCTTTGTCCGACAATTTCACTGATCAAAACATCTCCAAATCAGCTGTAACTTTGGATTCCGCAATAAAATCACAATATCTTTCATCCCTGAAAAATTGGAAAAAAGTTGCGAGGACCGTGTGCACTCCGAGCACCATCGTCCCCGACATTTTTTCTGAAAATTTGGGAGCAAGATCTTACTGTATTTTTCTGCTAAAATCCAGAATTTTGGCTGATTTTATCAATTTTAACACCTTCAAAATTACAGTCAAAGTTGGTCTAGCGATTGCTTGGATTGAGGCTTCTAATCATTCAAAAATTGTTGAAATTGAAATTTATGTCAAAATTGTGTTTCTTACTGTCCTAAATCTGAAAAGTGTGTTTGCATTCATTCGAAATTTCAGTGCTTTATTCAAATTCTTACAATTTATTAAGTGCTTAATTACAACAACTTTAATTTCCGCTTTCAAAATTGAATTTTGCGTGAAATTGAGTCAGTTTTTAAATTTCAAAATTTGCATTGCTCTTGACATTCCCTCTAAAATCATAAAATTCAAAATTTCAGTTTCCCTCTCTTTTTCAAAATTCAAATTTTTGCATTTTTCGACAATCTTGGTAGGGTTCAATTTCGAGATTGCAACTTTAATTTGGCCTATCTACAGATCGTAAAACCACTCAATTTTTTCAGATTAGCTCTAAAATCAGCATAACTTTCATCCCTGCAAATTTCGAAAAAAGTTGTCGGGACCGTGTGCACTCCGAAGCACCACGGTCCCTGACATTTTTTCTGAAATTTCGGGAGATTGTCCTGATTGTATTTAACAGCTTAAATCTGGAAGATTGGCTGATTTTACTGAAAATTGTTACCTCTAAAATCAAAATTTTCTCTCCCTCTCTAGTGCATGAGTTTTACAACAATAAGCCCTACTTACACTATTCCCGTTAGACGAAGCCGTAGAATTAAGTCTTTCCGAGGTTTAATTACCGAGGAGATGGAACCTAATTTGAATAGCCTTTTTAACGAGGACATGGGTAATTCCTCTAATCCTCTTAATGATGAAGAAGCTCTCCATGAGGTTTCTGTAGAACAACTTTCAAAATTGGATAACCAATTTGACGATTTTCGACAGTGGATGTCTCAAGAATACCCTGATAGTCAAGCTCTTCCTTTAATTGAGGGTCTAAAATGTATGCTTCAAAGTGATAAGAATGGAATTGATATTTTGCATGGTATTGCACACATTGTGGATTCAAATGTGATGCCTATGAAAAGTTGTGCCGAAACCTTAGGTTATACACAACCTCCTACTCAAGTCAATCATTCTATTCCTTTGATGACTTCTATTGCTAGTATACCTACTTTTACATCAAACATAATGACTACTTCAACACAAGACATTCCTCCTATGATCACCAGTCATGGGGGCAATCCCTCTTCTTCAATTAACCCTATTCCTTCATTCAATCCAACTTCTTCATTCATTCCTTCAATAAGTGTTCCTATTATATCACCACAAATAAACATGACGCAAGGGGGCAATTCATTTAACCCTTCCATTCCTCCTTGTAGTGTTCCTCCTGTCCAATCATCTCCTATGACTAACTATCATAGTGTCCCACCACCTTACTCTCTACCTTCTTTCAATAACATAACACCTCCATCACAATCTAACACGTCTAATATGAACTCTTCGACTGAAGCGACCATTAACAATCTTGCACAAACTGTCTCTTCTTTACAGCAACAAATTGCCTCTATGAATCAATCTAAGTTTAGTGTGCCCACATTTTATGTTGCGAGTCCACTCTCTTTTGACATTGTTCGAGCTATTCCCCCTAAACATGTTGAAATTCCACATTTGGAGCTTTATAATGGTAAGGGTGATCCTCTAACACATGTTAAGACCTTTCAAACAATATGTACTGATTTTGCTTATGACCAAAGGTTGCTTGCAAAACTGTTTACTAGAACATTAAGAGACAAAGCCCTACAATGGTATTGCTCGTTGCCTTCCTATTCTATTACTTCTTTCGAACAACTTGCAAATGCTTTCATTCAACAATTTCAAAACAATATAAGTCCTAAAGTTACTTTGATTGATTTAATGCATTGTAAACAAGGTGTTAAAGAAAAAGTGACTGATTTCATTGGTAGATATAAGCATTTGTATGCTCAAATTTCCTTTCCAGTGCCTGACAATGATATTCAAAGAATCTTTATTTCTAATTTACAAAAAGATATTCGAGACAAACTCCTGTTTTCTGAGTTTACTTCTTTCCAACAGTTGTGTGCAACTCTTCACAATTATCAACTGACTGTGAGTCAAATGGAACAATCACATCCTATGGCTCCGAGTGATAAGGGTGATAGCAGTCAACAACCATTTGGGAAGTTTAAACCGAACAGAGATTCCATCAAATTCAATGAAAACATCATCAACAACAATGTGAATGCAGCATCAGGTGTGTCTCCTATTTCTAAGTTTTTCAGGAAAGAAAGAAAGTTTACTCCTTTGAATGAATCATTGCATAGTATTATGAATAAGTTATTGGAACAAAATGTGCTTACTCTTCCTCCTATAAGGCAAATTGATCCTGCAAAGATTAATTCGCCCTATTTTGATAACAAATCTTTTTGTCAATTTCATCGTCAGCCTGGGCATGATACTGAAAAATGTTTTTCTTTAAAGGGTAAAATTCAAGATTTGATTGATAATAATACTATCTCTGTTTCTGGAGTGAATGATAAAGGCAACACATCTGTAGCTCCTCCTAACCAAAATCTTCAAATTTTTACTGATCCATTACCTTCTCATACCTCTAATGCGATTGATACTACTGATTCCTCTGTCTCACCTGATGATCTCGTGTCTATGACTCCGAATGTGATTAATTTTGTGGAGAAACAGAAAATCCCTAAAGAACCTTCCATCACATTTGATTCCAGTGAAACTATCAGGGCACCTGATGGTCCTTTATATATAGTTGCAAAAGTCAAGAATACACCTTGCCGTGGAGTGCTTATTGACCCTTCTTGTATGGTTAATGTCATTACTGAAGAATTTCTTTTTACTTTGCAATTGAATCAAGTGATCTATGATGAAACAAATGTGGTTGTGAAATTATTTGATGCATTTTCTTCTCCTGCAATTGGTTCTATTACATTACCTATTAAGGTCCATAATAAATCCCTTGATGTGAACTTTGCTATTATTCCATCTTCCGAACAATTTCGTGTGAAGCTTGGCTATCTTTGGCTATCTTCCATGAAAGCTATTGCTTCTCCTATTCATAAGTGCTTGAAATTTCCCCATAATGGTGAAGTTGTTACTATCAATCATAGTCTCTTTAAACCAACTGAAAGAACCTCTAGTGTTCCTATTGATTATTTTTGGCCTAAACAATTCCAATCTCTTCCTCCGCGAAGTGATCATCTTTTCAAATCTTATCAAAAGTGGAAAAAAGATATGATCCTTTCTCTAAGTGAACCTAGAACACCCAAACTTGACATTCCTATCATTCTTGAGAAGCAAGTTCTCCCTTTGAAAGATAAAACCAATGTCTTTCCTCAAGAAGATTCCCAACCCATCCCTATGGATGTGACTATGCCTATATCTAATAAACTTCCTAAGAGTAGACCTATACCTCCTCGTCATGATGGGATTGGTCTCCTTCCTAAACCGAATATTCCTCCCTTATATGGAGCAGTTCCTCCTCCTTCCTCTTATGGAGAGAAGAGACCTTCCTCTTCTCCTATTGTTCAACCTAAGAGACCACAACCTAAACACCCAAATGAAAAGGATGAGAACATTCCTCCTCCTCAATCTCCTAATCTTCCTACTAAGACTAGACGAAATCGTTCTGCACGTGAACGCCGACGAAAGCGTCGTCTTAGAGCTCAGGCAGCTGCTTCTCAAACTTTGCAATCCCCAAAAACACCTTCAACAAGCATTATTCCATTTTCTCCTCAGCCGACGATTGAGCCGAAATCTCCTAAACATAAGATGCATGATGGTATTGATCCTGTGCAAGTTAAAGATCCTATTTTTATAAATCTTGATGATGATATAGATGAAAATGTTATTCATGATGCAAATGTTTCTCCTGTTCATTCTGATAGTGAATATGAACTTGTTGATATTGATAACCATTTATCTAATGAATTTTCTAAAACACTTATCCTAGCTCCTAGACAAGAACAACGTGGCTTGGGATATGAACATAGCCCTTGTTTGGATCTTGTGATAGCTCCATTTGCTGTGTTGGATGTTCCTCCTCTAGCATGTTCCCTACCTTCCCGAAACATTGATCAGCAAGATTGGGGGGTAGATGACGTGCTAGACTAGTTTCATTAGCATAGCAGATTCTCTCCTCCTCTCTTTCTTTCGTTACTTCTTCTATGTGTTATTCTCATTCTTCTATTTGTTGTCCTTAGTGTTGTCTACTTGAGGACGATGCAAAACATTGAGATCTCTTTTGGTCTCTCTCATGTTGACTCAAAAGACACATGTGTTCCCTTCTTCTAGGTGACCTTCCTTGATTGGGGAATGAAGAACAATTATGCATACATACATATGATATACATGAATACTGACCCCAAGGAAAGTGAAGTCACCTTGTGCTTTGTGTTTTGTGTTTATTATCCTTGGGCTTATCTCACACTTGGGGGCTAAATCCTTGTGATAACGTGCTCCTTTCCCTTTTTCATTTTCTTATATGTATCACTACCTTAAAGCAATCACCCCCAGTGAGGCGTGTGCGATCGCTTTAACATAGGGGGGCATACATCCCGTTCATATCTTTTCAAGATACTTGAAAATTTCTTGGCAAATTTAGCCTTGCCTTGAAAATTTTTGATATCTTTCTTGCATGACTCATAGTGAGGGAACCTTGCTACTGACAGTCATGGTTCTCCCTCGTGATCTTCCCTTTTACTTTGTCAATCGAAGTCGTAAGATCCTTAGTCCACTGGGGGCTTGGTGTATCTTGCCTCCTTGACGTGGTGAAAGTTTTTCAATGTTGTTTCCTTGTACTTTACCGGAAGTATTGGCGTACGCCTATACTCCCGCTAAAGTGGGGGCTAAATGTAGCGTCCTAAAATTGCGACACTTGCAATTTCGACTGCATTTGGGTCTTCACGATGGCGACGCAACACTAAACCTGAATGGAGACCCCGAAACTTGCTTATGACACTGAAAACTGCATTTTCTTGCACCCTGGCTTGAACCTCCTTTGCACCCTGCTGTCTCGAGAGGTGGGACCAGAGCGCCCAGCGCCCTGGTCCTTCAGGACCATGGCACCCAACGGCCTGATCCCTGGCCCTATTTTGGGCCCGGTCTCCTATGGGGCTTCGGGTCCTTTTGTTTGCAATTTGGAAAATAAACTTTCCTGGTCGGCCTAAGGTCGGGAAAATCAGTCTATCAACCCTAATTGACAAGTATATAAACTACATTTTCCTCTTTCATTCGGTATGATGGAATAAGCGTGGAAACTATACTCAAGCATTCAAGCATTCAAGCATTCCTTCAAGTAATTGATCATTTCAAGTCTCCATTCAAGGCTAAGTGTTGCATTCAAGACAAGGATTCAACCATTGAAGAGGAGATCACTTACAACACATTACATGCTACAACATACAACATACAACAAACAACAACATCTATACCTTCGCATATAAGGATACAAACATCCTTACAACAAGGTATTAGTACTTGTTTTACATTACATTTACAACAATTTCTCATTTCTTGGTTAATTCCAAAACCGGGGTTTGACCTAAAGGCAAACCCCTAATCCCTAACCCCCCAATCGTCTTCGCTTTTCTGTGTGTAGGTTGCAGGTGCGCGGCTGAAATTGAAGATCTGGAATCCTTGTGCGGAGACGAACAGATCCCCCTTCGTTTCGCGGATTTTTTGGAGGACCGTGTGCACTCCGGGCGCCATCGTCCCGTCAACTTTTGCTCAAATTTGCAGGATAGCGCCATCTCGACATTTTACTGCTAATTCCAGGTCCGCAGCTTCATCCTATATCCCTAACTCAGTTTATAAGCGAATCTTTCCTACTTTGCATGCATTCCTAGTTCAATCTTTCTATCTACATTCTTTACAAAAGAGGGTATCCTTGCTATCACAACCCTTGAAACACATTTAGCATCCAATCTTGCATTGTGTGGGATTGGATCTTGTGGGTTTCAACCCCTCTTTTGAATGTAAAGTCTCTCCCCTAAGTGAAAACCATCAACCCTAGTGATCTCCCTTCTCTCTCCTCGGAGTTGGAAGAGGGGAGAGCAACTAGGGTTCGATCGCGATTTTCCGCTTTACAATACACATATCATATTATTGAGATGGTTGTTGTCAAGGTGAATGAAGAGAATGTAAAAGTGGACACAGGGGGAGTTTAAGAGATTGCATAGCCGAGTGACAGAGGACCAATAGAGTGGAGTTTTCACAGAGTGGTGACTCAAGTGACAAAGGACCGACAATGTGATATACAAGGATCAACAAATTAGCAAAAGGAAGAGTTGAAAGTGCATTCAGCAATTCAGAGTTGTGTAGATCAAACACAACCGATGCATACCTAGTATGATACTTCAGTATGATCTAATCAGGCTAATGAGTAGCAATTTTAGCAGATCATCTATTTGTTGCTTTCTAACAACTACAACATAAATCCCTTAACTGGGTGGACTTTAACAAGTCCCATTGTAAAAATCCCTTAATCAGGTGACATCTTAACTGATGTTCTAAGTCCTCTAACCAAGATGCCTTGAACAGGGTAAAACACTAACCGACCTTGAATAAAATCCCTTAACAAGGTGGCACCTAGCAGTGTCTTTGTAATCTCCTAACAGGGATGGCTCTTAACTAGGTGTACTCCAGAAGAGTACAAATTTTGTGAGTTCCTACTGACATCGTGGTTTTCTCCCTATTGGGTTTCCACGAGATAAATCTGTGTGTCATTGTGTATATTTTCATGTATGCATAATCCTCTACAGTAAATGTTTACATTGATGAATGGTAAATTAGTTCAAACTTAAAGTAAAAGTTTTAACTGGTTAAATCTGGTAAAGTGTTGATTCACCCCTCCCCTCTCAGCACTGGTTGGGACTAATAATTGGTATCAGAGCCCAGTTCCTCTGAAGTGAAGCTTGACAACTTGAGGATAAATATAATGGAAGAGTACCAGTATTAGAAGCAGATTGATGAAGCCAATGAAATCATTGCTCAGTTGAAAGAGAGACTGAGAAAATCTCTTGCAAAAAGGAAGGAATTAGCTCAATAGCTAAATGAGAGTCAGGATATCATAGATCAACTCTCTGAGTAGAGTGGATCTGAAGAAGTTGAAGAAGCAGTCTCATAACTCATGGAAAAGAAAAAGAAGGTGACTGAAGAAATTACACATCTCAAAAGAGAACATGAAGGTCAGGCCTTGAGAATGACTAAGATACTGGAAGCCAGCAGAAGTGCTGATGAAAGAAAAAGAGAGGCAAAAGAAGAACTATCAAAAGTTGAAAGAGCCAAGAGGCTTGCCGAAGATGCCCTGAGAGAAAATGATGCAATCATGATTGAGAAAGATGAAGAAATCCGAGTTCTCACTCAAGAGAATGAATACATACATAAACATTTGAATGACAATGCAAAAGAAAAAGAGAAGATGATGAAAGAGATTGAACAATTCAAGAGTGAGTCGAAAACTAAGAATGAGAGAAATGAGAAGTTGAGAAAATTCAATGAAAGCTTTGAGAAGGTAGATAAATAGTTGAAAGCTCAGAGAAGAGCAAAGGATACAACCGGCCTTGGTTACCTTGGTTCAAGTCCTATAGAAACTGGTTAATCATCTAAATCCAAAAAGATGAAGGATGATAAAAGAAACCATTCAGAAGAAAAAGGTATGAAGTCTTCCAAATTCTCTTGTAATCATTGTGGTAAATCGGGTCATAAGACCAATGATTGTAGAAATAAACCGGTTAGTCAAAAGAAGACTTTCACCTTTGATGGTTATTGTCATAATTGTCATAAGTATGGCCACACTACTTATGAGTGTAGATCTCAATCTAGCAGTATGTCAAATGGAAGAAGATTTAATGGATATTGCTTCACATGCAATAAGTTTGGACACAGATCCAAAGAATGCAGGTTCAAGACAAATGTATCAAGATCATCATTCAAATTGGTCAGTCCTAACAAAAGGAGTAATCAGTTGAATGTCGCCTGTTCCATTTGTGGTAATTTTGGTCATGTTGCAGAAAACTGCAGAATGAGAATGGGTCAGAGAAATAATTAAAGACCATGGAGGACAACTGGTATGGCATGCTTTAACTACCATAAGATTGGCCACTTAGCCAGAGAATGCAAGAGCCGATCCTACAACCGGTCTATAGACAAGAACTAGTTTAGCAAGAAGAAAGAGCAAAATGACCTAAGAGGAAAGAAGACAACTTAAGAAGTAATAAATGAAATGAAAAAAACATGGATCAAGAAGGATGAAGGAAAAGAAGGAGAAGGACAATCTGAAACCAAGTCATCATCCATCGGTGATGACAGTTCCTCCTCTAACTATGCATTTCGATGCCCAAGGGGGAGCACATATGGTAAGATTACTTTTTAATCCCCTTAACAAATATAAGGATATGTTTATTTGCATAGTTGTGATGCATAAAAGCTGGTCTAAAAGTTCTTAATTAAAGTATGTCATGTGTGTTATTTATTTGCGTGTCGGTATTGGCAACAAATAACCGATAAAGTCAAATCGGTGTACTTTAAGTTATGAGTTTCAAGATTGACCGTTGGATCTTAGCACCAATAAATTTCAACGAATAAGTAAGGAAATGTTAGCTCATTTTCATTTACACTGCCTTCTTGTGAACTTACTTGAGCTCCCGTGCGGTCAAAGGCAATTTGAAACTTGCTAAGTTTTGCTTGTGCGGAAAATTCAAGCCGAGCGATAATGGTGTTTGATATTACCTAGGAAAAGGTTTTCATCCTTGTTTGAGAAAAGTTTGTTTGAAGGTCATCATGGCAATGCCGATATTGACTCCTATGTTGGTTGAAGCTATCAAAGATCCCCAACCCGAGTTCAAGCTGCACCCGATGAAAGCTGGTGAAATCGACAAGATCGATGCTTTATCATCTATGCCCTCCGGTGCATTATTGGTAGAAGATATTCGCTCCTACATTCATTGCAAGCTCGAAGAACTTGGAGACAAGTTCATTCGAAATGAGTTCAAAGGGTTCTGTGACAATGGTTAATTGAAGCCATAATTTCTACCTCTTAAGACAAAGGGTTTGCCTAATGTGATTGATTTTCCTGATTAGTTTCATGATGACTGGGTTAGATATGTACTGAGCAGAGTTCATGATCAATTTTTGTGGCTGGAAGCCAATGCACCAATCAAGATTACAAAGCAGGTGATTCGAAGAGTGACATGGTTCAGTGCAACTAGTGAAGTATTAACCCTAAGAACGATTTCATCAAATGAAGTCATCTGGTTAACCAAATCCCAGTGTGACAGTAGAGCAATGACAATCACCCATATTGAAGTAAGATTTGCCTCTGCAGTATTGGGTTACAGGGTTTATCAATCAAGCCAAATGAATAGTGTGCCGAGCGGTGCCATTCATGCTCGATATCGAATTATCAAAGAAGATGCAACCTATGATATATGTGAGATGATTCAAAGTTAGTTCATGGTGAACATGGAAAGAATAAAGAAGGACAAGAAGCAATCTTTCAAATATGGCTCGCTACTGGTATGTATATTTTTCTATGTGCAAAACTTTTTCATCGATAAGGGTAATGTAGTATGGTCATAGGAGAAACCTATCATGGTTCAGATAGGTGAAATGATTAGGGATCTGGGAAATAATTTTGGTGAAACAATGTGGGGATACTTTAAGGAATTCCAAATTAGAATGCACAAGAGGGAAAGAATTCCAACCGAAATAGTACAGAAATACAAAGACAACATTTGTTTCCTTGTTGACACAGATTGTTGTATCATTCAAGCAGTTCAACCCAGAACTTTTTGGGTTCCACCTATGGGATATGAGGTTGCAATAGATCTTGTTAAAATTCATGTTAATATGCTCCTGTCTAAACCGATAGACTCGAAGGCAAAGAGATTTGGAACATGTGAGGAGGCAAGCTCCAAAATAAAATAGGAATTCCAGGTTTCAATCATAAAAAAAAAGTAAGAAAAATGATTGATACCCTTGACAAGAAACATGGAAGTGTAGCATCTGGTGCCACTACCTCCACTGGTGTTAGTGAGAAAACATGCGTCACACTTGGTAAAGATGAAGAATCAACAGGTGGAAAGAAGAAAGTGTCAAAGACAAAACCTAAGGGGACTGCAACAACTAAGCTTGCAACATACTCAAAGGAAAAGGATCTAGGCACTCTTGTGTCTTCACCAAGTAAAGACAGACAGGTAGGAGTGACTTACACCAGAAATAAAAAGAGCGATTCTAAGATTAAAAAGGATGAGAAAGAAGGTGATGTCATTGACACCCCATCAGATGTGGAAATAAAGGAGGTTAGAAGAAGTGGAAGGAACAAAGCCCCAACAATTGATGAGTTGGTGCATGGGATAAAAGAATATGGAGGTATGGCCGGTGTTGGAAGGAGATATTCCCTCTGTCACGAAGAAGACAAAAGGAAAATTGAGGAAGCCCTGATCTGGAACTTGCACAAATTTTGTAGAACTCTTAGTGAATTATATGACATAATCCCATCAGATTTGCATGATCCAATTGAAGGGAGATGGAAGACAACTCTAGCTACTGAAAAGAAGCTCAGAATAAAAGCACTCATGGAATTGCAACATGACTTAGACCTTGATCAAGCTTCACTAGTGGCTGAAGCATGCATTCAACATTTCAAAATAAGGAATAGAACTGGGAGAGTAGCAGTAGGTGAAGTTGAAGCAGTGCATGTTGAAGGTGTTGCCTTATGGAAGGAAATTATGGTCCAGCAAAAGGAAGCTGAAGAAGAAATTGAAAAAGAAACAAAACAGGACAAAGGTGCAACTATCCTTGACAAATGAAAAGCTAAGGAAAAAGACTCCACTGAAGACTTTGATACTTTCACAGTTGAGGACATCATAGGAAATGTTGTGTCAGACATCCCCAATCTGACAAAGGGTATCGAACAACCGGTACACACTTCACCGGTGAATGAATCTGATCAAACTAAGCCTCCCAATCAAGATGAAGTGTTAGTTGAAGACATTCCTTATGAGGATACACATCACAAAACCTTATTGTCACCAAATCCTATTCTCTTTGAAGAAGCAAAAGAGGAAGAGAAGGAAACAGAGGAAGGAAAAGAGGAAGAGAAGAAAGCAGAGGAAGGAAAAGAGGAAGAGAAGAAAGTAAAGGAATCAGATTCAAAAGGAAATTCAAGATCTGGTAAGCTCTTTTGATCCTCTTATCAGTTCAGCATCAACCTTTACTGGAAAAGTCAAAATGCTAAATCATGAAATCAGAAGGTTGAAAGATGAAGAAGACAAAATAAGTCTTAGTTTGTTAGAGCTCTAGTGCTATTTAGCACCAATTGTTGATTTCATGCAACTAAACATTAAAGAAGCAGATTGCCTAATAAATGAACTTGACTATAAGACAGTGGATGATATGGAGGTCTTCATTGCAGTCTTACATGGCCACTTCACCACCATGAAACGGGTTCAATCTTCATGGGAATCTTCCTTGAAAGTGGCTCAAGAAAACTTCAAAGCGATTTTTACTTTATTTTGATAAATCTTTTTAGATAGTCTTTGCCATTGATGGCAAAAGGGGGATTTTTTGGAAATTTTGGAATCTTATCTGAAACAGGGGCCATAACCGGCATAGTTTTGTAGCGGTTTGTAATATTTGCCACCAATGCCAAAGGGGGAGTTTGTTGGCATTCTGATACTATTTTGTATGACCGATAAGTGATATGGTTGTCATTGTTGGCAACATCATCTCCTTAGTCTTCACAGTCCATCAGTAGTAAGTAGACCAGGTAGTAGTGAGTAGATCGACTAAGCAATAAGTAAATCAGCAAGCAGTGAGTAGACCGGCAAGCAATGAGTTAACCGATAAGCAATGAGTAGACCGACAAGCAGTGAATAGACCGACAAGCAGTAGGTAGACTGGGTAGCGGTGAGTAGATCGACACAAGAGAGGTCCATCAGCTAAACAAAGAACAGACTGGTATTCAGGAGGAAATCGACTAGACAAATTTTGATCAGTTCACCAGAAGAGTCTGTGATCGACAAACTGGTAATGTTCAGTTACATTCAACTAAATCGGGAGTCTTCTCTAGTTAACTGATGAACTTATCGACATGTTCAACTCTATTGACAGAGATTCCTGCAATGTTTTCAGAGACGTGATTTAAGGCATGATAATGGAATTTTGAAAGAAATGTTTTTGGAGGGAAAGTTGGTGACAGACTCGAGGGTCAATAAATACACATATCTTATTCTTGAGATGGTTGTTGTCAAGGTGAATGAAGAGAATGTAAAAGTGGACACAGGGGGAGTTTAAGAGATTGCAGAGTCGAGTGACAGAGGACCGATAGAGTGGAGTTTTCACAAAGTGGTGACTCAAGTGACAGAGGACCGACAGTGTGATATCCAAGGATCAACAAATTGGCAGAAGGAAGAGTTGAAAGTGCATTCAGGAATTCAAAGTTGTGTAGATTAGACACAATCAATGCAGACCTAGTATGATACTTCAGTAATATGATCTGATCAGGCTAATGAGTAGCAATTTTAGTAGATCATCCATTTGTTTCTTTCTAACAACTGCAACATAAATCCCTTAACCGGGTGGACTTTAACAGGTCCCATTGTAAAAATCCCTTAACCGGGTGACATCTTAACTGATGTTCTAAGTCCTCTAACTAGGCTACCTTGAACAGGGTAAAGGCACTAACCGGCCTTGAATAAAATCCCTTAACAGGGTGGCACCTAACAATGTCTTTGTAATCTCCTAACAGGGATGGCTATTAATCGGACGTACTCCAGAAGAGTACAAATTTTGTGAGTTCCTACTCACACCGTGGTTTTCTCCCTATTGGGTTTCCACGATATAAATTTGTGTGTCATTGTGTATCTTTTCATGTATGCATAATCCTTTGCAATAAATGTTTACATTGATGAATGGTAAATTAGTTCAAACTTAAAGTAAAAGTTTTAACTAGTTAAATCTGGAAAGTGTTGTTTCACCCCTCCCCTCTCAGCACCGGTTGGGACTAACACTAATTATATATATAATAACCAAACCTTTCACAAAACTAATTTCTTTATATGCTGTGTCATATTGCAACTTTTCAACCTTGGTTTTGTCAACTAATTGACAAATCACACTCTTTCATGTGACATTGTTAATAGAGTTTCTTGGTTTACAAGATAATTAACTAAATCTTATTAAATATGTTTAATGAAATATACCTTTGGCTCATTTTCTTAAATAGCTCTTCCTTCTTATTTGATTATTTTTAGTTTCTCTTGATCTATTTTGAATCACTATTCATACATAGTTTTCTCTATCTATTTTGAATCACAATTTGTAGTTAGGTGCTATGAAAATTGATTTGTTTTGAAGATACATCGAAACTATAAAATTTGAGCTAGTAATTTATAGGTATTCTTAATGCAATTATCAATTTATCTTAATCTAAAATCAAAATTTATAGATAGATAGTCAATGGGCCCTTGATCTATTGGTAAAGTTGAATGGTTCTAAATGAGTCCATTAGGAATCAAGTCTTGTTGAGTGTATGGCATCAATAGGGATGAGGCCGAGATTGTACCTTGGACAAATTTGGCAAGATAGATATCCTCAATCCTTGATTCGCATTCAAAGAGGTTTCATCCAAAAGACTACAACTCTCATATCGAATAGCTAAAAAATCATTATGAATGATATAAACTTCTCCATCAATTTCTTTTAATAGATAGATGTTAAGAAAATTAATTTATTTTAAAAATAGAATGAAATTATAATATTTTAACTTGTAATATGTAGATATTTTCAGTACACTTAATTTACCTGACTATTAAACCTTAAAATACAGTTGCAAGTTTGTAGGTGTAAAACGACCTAAACCAGTCTGAGGTAACCATATCACCAACTATTATACTGTGAAAAAGACTACTAATTAAAACATTGGTAACCAACAACGTATTCTAGGAAAGATCACCATTACGTGTCCGTCCCTTCCAAAATGAATACGCAACAAACCCTTCTGTAATTGTTATAACTGTGCCACCTACCCAAATGAATACACAATAAACCCTAAGTCTTGGATATGAGGCGAACTCCCCAAGGTCCCTAGCCTGCAGCCTTAGAGGCCTCATGCCTAATGAATGCCCAAACAACAGCTATAACTAATACTACCTACAAATGAGAAATGACTAAATAAATCAAGAAATTAATGGCCTATTCCACAAAATACACTCAGCACTATTGCTATCTCAGCTCACACATGGTGATAACCAATGATGTGGAGAACTTCAGACAAATGTCTCTGCGATAAAAACGAGGACCAACAACCTCAAAACTTGGTTTTGTGCATTCATTATTCACAACAAGCATTCATTTCAGCCATTCAGTTCTCTTTTCTTCAATACCTTTTCTCTAATTAGCCCTCTAAGGGATTGATTTTCTAGCCCTAGTAGACTATCAAGGTATGTGTCAAAGCTAACAAGGCCTGCTAATTTGTTGTCTTGTTTTGAAGTGACCTTGATCTGATGTTATATGATTGGCAGGTACCTGAAAATCATGGCAGCAGCAGGACTTAAATCAACGAGGGCTGCAATCTGTACCTCTACCCAGACCCGTTCAGCCCACGTCACCATCCATAACAGAGCCTGCAACTTGGCATCCAAACTAGTTCAATTTGGTTCTTCTCCTTCGTTGCCAAAAGTTGCCCCATTGCAATCATCCTCTTTTTTCCCTTGCACACTACAGGTATCTAAGAATATTAAGACAGAAGCAGTCAAGTTTAGCAGAAAGTCTACCGTGGTTCATGCTTCTGCCAGTGAAAATGGAGCTGCCCCTGGACTGTCAATTGATCTAAGAGGTTTGTTAATCTTATCCCACATATTTCTGCCCAATTTGTGTATTTGTTATCCCACGTAATCTATAAGAGTGATCTAAGAGTATAGATTGCTGATAGTGGATGTGGGTTTGTGGAACATGTTTTATTTGATTAGAGTGATCTTAAATAACTTGTCTACATTTATCTTGTAGTTCGAGGTTCTCTTTTGTGTGACTTGCATTTGGGATTTGATCAGGTTTTTGCGTGTGGGGCATATGTTATTTTAGTATTAACGTTAGCTTCATCATATTTACAGTGATCTTAGATTGTTTGGTTAAACTAATATTGTAGTTGAGGTCTGCTTTTTACTGAGACTAATATTTGCAATTGGATCAGCTTATTTGGGTGTGGACATGTTGTTTAGTTTCAACTTTATTGAATTCATATTTGTCCGAGTTAACAAGATTGAATTTATATTGTAGTTTATGCCTGATTTTAATCGGAACATGCGTTTGGGAACCTGATCAGCATTTTTTGAATCATGGGGCTATTTCTGTTAAATTGATTGTCTTACAACATGCCTGTTTTAGCTTTTAACCGAGACTAATGAGAACTTTTTGCTGGTATTGAGTGACCGTGTGTGAAAATTGTTGTGTCAGGGCATTGATTTTGGATTCATTACATTTAGGGTGATCTTAGACAGATTGCTAATGTTTATATTGTAGTTTAGGGCTGGTTTTTATCGGGATTTCTGTTTGGGGTTTTGGTAAGATTTATTAATCATGTATCTTTTAGTTTTTGCAATAGAATATGCCTGTTTTTAGCTGCATGTTATTTAAAACGAGATCAATGAAACTGGCAGTTAATCTTGTCTACATGAGCATGCTTTTACAAGTTTAGATTTTTGTGTTAGCTCGTCGTGGGAAGATTGTAGAACCATTGCTGAGCCTCGCAACACTGAGGTGAAGAGCTAGTGTGAGGTTCAGGGCTGGAACGCCAATCCACATTTTTTCCGAAGGGTGCAAAACTTGAGTGCAAAGAATTTTTTTGGAAATGATATGCTTCAGTTATCAAAGGTCAGTTTATCTTGGTGGCTAAACTACATGGGCATTATACCTAATTGCATGAGGAAGCACCTCAACCCTGAAATTTTTCAAACCTCAATATTCTTACCTCTGTACCTGGTGAGTGGGTTACCCCTACTAACAATTTAATCAGTTTAATTGTTACACAGAACCTCTTTTGTCTAGTCGTAGCTTATGTGCATAGGATACTCATGTTCTGACAAAGTAATTATTATGTGCTCTTTCATTTTCTTTCCAATTCATGACACCAGTATTCAAATATATGATCCAGATTTATTAGGTATCCAAGTTCTATTGTGGGTTACGGATTTATACTGACCAATTAGACTCCTATAATATTCTTTGGCGACCAGGGGATTCTCCAGATCATGTAAATACGTTTACAACATATCCACTAGTTCTATTTCCATTAGGACACGGTGAATATTAAAGCAACCTCATCATACCTACAGGTTGTAGTCCCCAGACTGTTTAGGTATCCATGTTACAATTGTTTCATGGATATATGCTGACCACATGTTATTGTGATTATCTTCAGTGACCAGTAAATTCTCTGAACCATGTAAAATTGTTTCATTAGCTTCTGCAATCAGAAAATCCTCTAAACCATGTACATTTGCTTTTCAAGAAATCCATCACATGCATCCCCATCAGACATAAACTTTAAAACAGACGCAGTATGCGCTGGGGTTGTATATCCAGAGTAATTAGGGATCCATGTTGTATTGTGGCTTCCAGAATGTCAGTTGGCCGCTTTGATTCCTGCATTAGTTTCAGTGGCCGGTGAATTCTCCTAATAATATAAGATTACTTTTCCATCTACTCACTGGATACACTTCCATCACCACCTTATGAACTGTAATACAACCTTAGTTTTCTTAAGGACATGGTGGGACCGTTAAGATAGGTACCATTCAATTGTAACCACTTACCTATTAGGTGTGCTTAAATTTGTTTTAAGTAAAATGTATCAATTGTTTCTGCATATTCATTTACTTTTTACATTTGTTTTGGGTTTTTTTTTGAAATCAGAATATTTGCGTTTTAAATCATCCTGATGCATCTGAGGTTATCAACCTTCATTTTGTTAGAGACGTGGCCTCTGTTTTCAAATAAGAAGACTTACGAATGAAAAGGGATGTGGGAAGATCCATATATATACAGAAAGTCAGAGTCAATAAATGAGATTGTGAAGTGAGCACACTCAATTGTGAGCAGATCACTCTGGGAGCAGAGGGAATAGTTAGATTACTTCTACTCGATCGAATCCCATACTATCAATAGGGGGGGTTAGTGGAACACCCCTAATCCAACCCAACCAAGGAGGCATACAACCCCCTGCCAGGCTCCTACACTCCAACAAATCTCCTAGTTCTACCTAGATTTATTGTATGGCTCAAACCAAAGAGGTTGTAAACTCGAAAATGCCAAGAGGTACACCCCATGATACAATCCACACACACACACACATATTTATGTTTATATATATAATGCTGGGCAATGAACTGATTCGGATGCTGATGAAACTACTAGCTTTGCCTATATAAATGTACAAACACATACATATAAAATTATGCTGATGCATATAATTAACAAAACTGACACTTTTATATACCAATCTTTGACAATTCTTTCTTGGCGAAGACAGGAAGGCAAGGGCCAAACTCTTAAAACAAAAGTATTACTATTATCGATAAGAGGTTCCAATGTTGTCTAGATTACAAGCTAGCTTACCATCTCCCTTTGGATACACAATTATCCCCTTCTGTTGTGCACATGTTGAATTCTCCTTTCCAAGGGTCCTGTCCACATCATTTTTGTTTCAATGTTAGTCATTCTGGTGAACATTTGGCAGTGCCTTGGAATAATATTGTCAACTAATTTACTTGTTCATTTGTGTTTGGCATCCTTATATCTTCTTGGGCTTAGTTCATATCAGGGATGGCCCTGTAGTTTAGTTATATATCATTCCCTCAGTACTTCCATGATGATTTTTTCATGTTACTCATGATGAGTTCTATTTAAGGACGACATTTAGCAGACTTGTGGTTCAGTTCTTATCTTCTAAGGAATACTAAGGTTTTCTAAGTTATTCTGTCTTTTATATTTCTAATTTCTTATTTTGACTTCACTATCATCTTCAGCTTACTTTGAAGCATATTCTTGATCACTAATATAGACTGTGGCAATATTCTGTCTCTTATTCTTCTGAACTGGTTGATCCAGTATTTTTGCTTGGTAAAGATTTTTAACCAAACATTGATTCCTTGAACAGTTGAAGGGTACTTGGAGCTAGGGTTCCTTACAGAATCGTATTTGGATGTTGTTGCGACATATTCAAGACACATTAGAAATAGTTGGATTCAAATTTAATATTCATTATGGGTCAAAAGAGCCAATGCTGCTCGAGCAATCAAAACTCTTGTATGATTGTGGCTTACTTTTCTTTAAATTTGAAGGTCATAGTTTTACTCCCAAGGAATGTTTTATTTCATCAAATTTGGTGAAAAAAGTGATCATGGTATTTCCATAGCTGTTTATCCTGATTTATTTTCTAACCTATTAACCAGCCATCTGTTTTATACTTCAGTAACAAGAGAGTAACATATGGGTTGCCCATTGCAATTTTCAGTGAAAATCTAAATTAGAAGTTGTTTCTTTAGTGTCGAGTGTTTCAACTTTTGATGGTTGCAGTGTCAGCTGCAAACAAAATTTATGACTGCCAAAATTTGGTGATTGCCATAAATAATGTTATGTTAAGCTTTTGATCTTATATTTAAGTTTCCTCCCTTTCCTGTCAGGTAAAAGAGCTTTTATTGCTGGAATAGCTGATGACAATGGTTATGGTTGGGCCATAGCAAAGTCCCTAGCTGCTGCTGGTGCAGAAATTCTTGTTGGCACTTGGGTTCCGGTTTGTGATAATAACTTTGAAACTGCCTTTTTTCTAATGAGCAGAATTTAATGGGTTGCCATAAAGACTGATTACATTTCAATTTTGTAATTTAATTTTTGTTCTAGTAACTAATTAAATTCTCTTTGTTCCTGTCTTACATAATCACATCTGTGTTGCTTAGATTTAACATTTTAGATTATTTCCTAAAACTGTTTAGCTCCTCAGGCCATGAACATATTTGAAACCAGCTGGAAGCGGGGCAAGTTTGACGAATCACGGGTGTAAGGACTCTATAACTTTCTAGTTGATAAAACCTGTTATAACTCGTGTATGCAAAATGAAATGCCTGTATATAATAATTAGAGCTCTGTCTCTTCTTAATGCAGATTGCCAAATGGGTCATTGATGGAGATCTCTAAGATTTATCCTATGGATGCAGTTTATGATACTCCCGAGGATGTTCCTGAAGATGTAAACTACTAAACTTTGATAGTGATGCTATATCAATAATCACATTTCATAGATCACATTCTTTTTCTAAATCTTTGATTCATTTTTTGATTTGTTTAAGCTTCAGTGTCTTTTAATTTGGGCAATAATGTTAATTTGGGGAATAATGTTGTCATTCTTTTATCCTTCAGGTAAAATCAAATAAAAGATATGCGGGAGCTTCCAATTGGACTGTGCAGGTATTTAGTTTGGGCATTATATGTACTCACTAAAGATGCAGTGCAAGGGACAATCAAAATATCATGTATTTGTAGTGTTTAATACTTGATATTTTAGCATGTTCTAATCAAAAGTTTGCATCCTATATTTTACACTGGTGTTAATATCTGATTACATAAAAATAAACAGGAACTTGCAGAGTGCGTTAAACAAGATTTTGGAAGTATTGATATTCTTGTGCATTCACTTGCAAATGGTCCAGAGGTAAGGTCAAGTGGTTAAAATGTCCGTGTCTTGCTTTTCTTGTGCTAGCTTATCTTGCTTTTATATGATTATGCTTGTTATATAAAAGAAAAATTCATCTTGACAGGTGACTAAACCTCTCCTTGAAACTTCAAGAAATGGATATCTTGCAGCAGTCTCAGCATCAAGTTATTCTTTTGTATCATTACTAAAGTATTTTATTCCTATCATGAATCCTGGTTAGTAAGATTCTGTTTGTCTTCATTAGCAAATATCTTGTGGAATTTCCTTTTATTGATATTGTCATTTGGGGTTTAGGGTAGTTCCATGTTCAGCTTGATTGAAATGCTTTGTTCATCTTGTTTAAGTAGCCTATCTTTGAGAATTTTGTTCTGTTATGTATTATTGAATGAAAAATAATGTTTCATCAGTGGGTTTGCATCCCAACTTTCAAGTATGTAGGCTGTGAAGAATAGCTATCCTTAAAACAACTTCTATCCTCACAATGGAATTTCTTGTCCTTTTATTAGGTAGAGTTCCTAGTTTGATTGAAATGTTTTGTCCATCTTGTCTATATGGGCTGTAGGCTGTTATGTGATGTTGTTGCGTATTTATTATTGATACAAGATGAAGGTTCTGTTGATGATTGGGTATCCTAACTGTCAATCATGTATATTGTGAAGAATGGTGATACTCTAAATGATTATGTGCTTGAAATGGATTTTCGTTGCCTTGTATCTTGTTGATAGGGGTTGTCTGTGAATTTTTGCCCATCTATTATGGAATGAAAATGAAGGTTTTGTTGGTGATTGGGTTCCTTGCTGTCAAGCATGCATGTTGCGAAGAATAGCGATCCTCTAAACAATTTCTATGGCCTTGCATTGCAGGTGGATCAACAATATCTCTCACCTATATTGCATCAGAAAGGATTATTCCAGGGTAAGCTTATATTGAATTTATTATGACTCTCCATTCTTGAAAATGGTCTAAAATGCCTCCAGGACCTAAGAAGTAAACTAAATATTCAATTGAATTTGGGTTTGCTTGCAGATATGGCGGTGGAATGAGCTCTGCAAAATCTGCTCTTGAAAGTGATACTAGGGTATTCCAACTTTTATTTTTTCTTCTTTCTTGATTACAATATAGGTGGTACCAAGTGAATTGATATATTAACTTACAAATAATCAAAGTGTTAGCAGGGGATTTGTTTAGCTTTTGTAAAAATGATAAATTGGATGATGGTTTAATTTAACCTGTAGTTTGTCAAGTAGGAGACTCATAAAAGGGCTCTATAATGAATGGTTCATGAGGCACAATGCTTGCTGAAGGTTTTGCCAACGGGGTAGCATGCTTGAGTCAGAGTAGTCCTGGGATGTGTGATCCCTTGGGGAGTCCTGATGCTTCACCTCTGTGAGCATCACTTAGATGCAATGAGTGCTAAGTGGTCTAGTCATTCTCATGAGAGATAGATCTGTGTGAACTACTACTCATAAAATGGGTCCATTGAGATTGAATAAAAAACTGTGCAGTTGAATCCTGATAAAACATTATAACTTAATCTGTACTTGTTCAATTTTCGAAAGCTCTGACCGACTACCTAAATCTGTAGGTGCTTGCATTTGAAGCAGGAAGGCGCTACAATATAAGAGTAAATACAATTTCAGCAGGTACTGTTAGAGTAACAAGCTTTTATGCCAATGGAATTTCTTGACCTTAAGTGAGGGATTGGTCCCATTATTTACTTACATTATATATATGGCTGGTTTGTCCTTTATCTTTCTACTCTGCAGGACCATTGAGAAGCAGAGCTGCGAAGGCCATTGGATTTATAGATACCATTATTGCCTACTCAACAGCAAATGCTCCCTTGCAGAAGGAGTTGTTGGCAGGTAATTGCATTTCATTGTTAAATGATTTTTTTCCAACCTTGAATGTGCTAAACAAATACCATGTTTTCATACAGGTAGGCTAGGTTGTTCATCAGGAAATAGGTTAATTTTATCTAATATATGGTTTCTGAATTGGTTTTTCAGATGAGGTTGGAAATGCAGCTGCATTTTTGGCTTCGCCACTAGCTTCTGCAATAACAGGAACAATTGCCTATGTGGACAATGGGTTGCATGCTATGGGAGTTGGGGTGGATAGTCCAGCATTCTCTGAATTGGCAATGCCACAAGCAGAACAAAGCAAGGTTCCAGCGTGATTTTTGTTATAGATTGATCAGTCTGGGCAAATCAAGAGATTTGTCTATTATCAGTGGACATCTAGAAGTAATCATTTTTCATTTGGTAAAGAATGGGTAGTCTGTTATGATATTGTTCACATAGTTTAGTTGGTTGCCAACATAAAAAATATTTCTTTATCAGCACAAGACCTGAGAAATCAGAAATAGGAGGCCTGTCTTCTCCAAATGAAAATGTCATTTATGAAAACAATGGCTGTATAGAGGAATTTTTGCTCACATGATAGCCCTGCATCTACATGTGATTGTCATTTGACTCTGCTAGTTTTGAAGAGTTTTGCATCAAGCATACTGGTAGTTACTTTTTCTGATTTACTACAAGATTATTGGGTCATCTTATTTCTATTGAATCATCAACTTATATCTTCTGGCTTAGGTGGAAGAAAGCAATAAGACATCTGATAGTTGTCTATAGTTACTTTTTTTTATTTACTCCAAGATTATTGGATCATCCAATTTTTATTGAATCTTCAACTTACATCCTCTAGCGTGCGTGGAAGAAAGCAACAAGAAATCTGATGGCTGTTCAAACCATTGTCTAATTCTTTTGCTAGAATAATTAGCCTATGTTCAGACTGCTCAATTGTACACTTCCACCCAAAAAAACAGCCCAAACATAACCTGCTCAAAACAATTAGATCTAATTTTACATCCGAAGGCCCGCCTTCCTAAAGATTAATACAAGCAACATATAGATTGGAATTTCATAAAATAAAGGTACTTGTGTTAGGGGCTAGCTATTAGTCATATCCAGTACCCACATAACTTAAGTGGTTGGATATCTACACATAGCTACACATAGCATGATTATTTAGGGGGCATGATAAGATGTATCACTTCATTGAGGAGATTTTTACTTTGTAAATGAAAACTTGATCACAAGAGATCTAAAAAAGTTCATTTTATAAGTATAGAACATAACCCAAGAAATTATTTGGTGGATTTTTGATGGACATGTATTTGAGGCTTGAACTTGGCCCTTATTCTAGTAAGACTAAGCGTCCTCTATTATTGTATAACTGTAAGCCTATGGAGTCTGGATAAAACCTTGGAACGTTGCTGAGTACCTTAACTGGAAAAGACCACCCTTTAGCAAAAGTTATCATTAAGAGGCATGGGTCTTCGAGGTGATACCATGTTCGGTCCTTTCGTACCGTAAGGTCTGCTTTTCTGAGCAAAAATTTAATGCCTTTGGAACATGCCTCTTCCCGTGATGGCCAGCACCTACTGTTTTCAACCCATTTTACTAGACTTATTTTACTTGTTCACCATTGAATATGGTTAAACATCAACTGTTAAGCCTTAATTATATGCTGTTTGTCTAGAAGCACAGAATCAAGGAAAGATTATTTACCACCCATAGGGTTAGGCAATACATTGGTAGAGACCATAATGTTTATTTGATGTGTTTATCATTAAAAATAACAAATCATTATCCTAAGACTATTAAGTCCTAGAGAAATGTCATAGTAGTTTGTCTTTACTGTTTCCATATTAATGCTACATGGGATAGACTATACCATTTTTGCGAACAAGTAGGCTTTATTTTCAATTACAATTCCAAATTACAATACTTTACCAGACATAACAACTGATATGGATCAAAGATCTTCCTCATGACACTCCAACAAAAATTTGAACATTGT
Source organism: Cryptomeria japonica (assembly GCF_030272615.1). NCBI lineage: Eukaryota > Viridiplantae > Streptophyta > Pinopsida > Cupressales > Cupressaceae > Cryptomeria > Cryptomeria japonica. Next base: position 558,504,255 of record NC_081408.1, on the reverse strand, counting down.
ATACAGCGTACATGACATGGGTGTAGACACCAAAGGTTATTGTCATCTTACCAAAAAAAGATGTAATGTTCTGTAGAACCTCCATGGAAAGGTCTCGGCATCAAAATACAAACATAATTTTTTTTGTCGTCCCAAATTTCAAGTTATCAGGTCCGAATTTCCCCTCGCTCCTAAATCTTCATTTGAAATTTCAACACATAACGCTGGTTTCCAATTTTCCTTAAGCATCACATCATAAACATGGGTGCTTTAAACTGTCATCACTTCAACAAATTGTTGAGCCAAGTAGTTTTGCTTTTCGTAAGTTCTCATCATACAACACTAAGCTACCATTCACTTGATTACAGGGTGGTGGGGAATGATTTGCCGCCCACGGTATTACTACTATTAACTATACCTTTTAAGGTACTTGAATGCTGTTGACAAGCCATCAATACGTGCCTTTGTATACACCATTGCTGAATGGATCCATTCTAAAGTGTATTTCATTGTTGTAAGGATCATGCACTGCATGTGATTTGAATCTTAATTGGCTGAGAACAAATAACTACCTGCAATTGATATTTGCAGCCTATGACAGATCTTATGAATGATAAATCTTCAGAATTGAGAAACTATACAATTCATTTACATACATAATAAATTGTATAAAATTGTATCAGCATAGATACATAATTGCTATAGATAATTTCAATCTACATATCGTTTTTTGGGTTATAGAATCATTCCGGAGTTGTATTTGATCAACATGGCTTATGATTTAATCTATCAACACATTTCACAATAAACTAACAAATTCAAGGGCTTAATAAAATAATTTAATTATATCTTAAAATACATATTTAGAACATTTTAATTTAGTGTGTTTAATGCATAATTATTTGTTCAACAAGAAACCTATGAGTTTAGCTATCGTTTTCAATTTTAGAATTATATGTCGTACATAGTTAATTGTGGCTTATGACCTAGCCTATGACACATTTACATAGTTTTGTTTAATAGGCGTATGATTTCATTTGTAAAGGAATACTAATAGATGATGGATATTTGTATGTTGAACCTTTCTAGATGTAATATGATAAACAATGTATTTGACATTATACTTTGTGATAATTATTGTTTACTTCGAAGAGTACATTTAATACAAAATCATCAGTTTGGATATAATTGGTTTAGTGACAAGCAAATATAAATGATGATTTAAAATGATTTGAGCATGATTTCATTTCTAAACGAACTGATGAGGGAAAGATAATGATGTTGCACCTTTCTAAATGAAATATGTTAAAATAGCATCTAACACACTGGCACTTGCATGGCACTTGTATCCCAACGAGGTACAACGGTTATGCCGATAGTCAGATATAGTTTGGACAATTTATTTAGAGGGTTAAGAGGTCGTAGGAGATGAAAATTGTTGTTGTTAGGTCTAACTGTGTACAATATAAATAAATTGAATTTGCAACGTAAAGATAAGTGAATATTGAAACCCAATGAAGAAATAGGTTTTTTCAATTAATCAAGATATTAAAAGGCATTAATGTTTATAATAATGAAATATAAATACCATTTTTCAAATTCTTGCAAGTAACCATTTGACCTTTGTGTGACAGTGGAGGTGTTCATGTTCTTTTGGGGTGTAGTGGAGGTATTCACATTCTTTTGGGGTGTTTGGTTAGCTTCAAAATTTTTTTCATACAATTAAGTTTTCTAGTTACCATTTACCTGAGGAAACTAAAAGCCAAGCAAATATTACATAAAGACCATGAATTTGAAATGCATGAAGAGCAACATATGGGAATTTCTTATACTTTCACTGTCTTCCACAACAACATTTTTTAACCACAAGCCATGGCTAGGGTTCTAGAAACTACAAAAAATTTAATTGTACTTAAAAATGTTTTGAAGTGCATGCAAATGCAAACGTGGAATGCCAATAGATTATAAATTATTAATAGGTTTTTAATTATTAAATGCATAATATTGATAGACTCTACATTATTGTATACATATTCAAAAGCTCTCATATGATTTTTTATATCGACAAGCTTTATTTTATATTTTTTTTAATATCTGCAAACTTTATTTTGAATATATTTAATTATTTAATAAATAAAAGATTATCCAAAAAAAAAAATGAAATCCTCATAAATTTCAAAACAAATCTTAACCTCTCCCAATTTCATTTGAACACACATTTATATTCTAAACCAATGAGCCCATCTCACACATCTCCTTGTATAGCTAAAAGTGTGACATGGATTGATGTAGCGTTTCTCTTTAAAGGGAGATTCTGGCCATGTGGGTTACATATTATGAACCAATCCTTGCATTACTCTAAGCGAATAGGCATCTTCAATGGACACAAAATCTTAGGTTGGAGAGGATAAACATACAACATCCCACTTTTAGGATGCACTTCTACTAATTCTAAAGGGAAGATAGTAAAAGCAACCAAAAAAAAATGTTGAAAAGGAATCCAATGCATAAGTGACCAAGGGCATTTGTTATCCTGTTGTGGGGGAGGAGTCAGGACGCCTGCAGTTAAACTGGCTTCAAAATCATATTATCATATCGTAGAAAGTCAATAATATGAAGTTAATCGTGCATTACAGACCTTGTAAGAATTAATAACACAAAATTTATAGTGTAGTTTTGAAGCCAATTTAGCTCAGACTAAGGAGTGAAGGGATAGTAGTAAAGAGAGTAGGGAGGAGTCAGGGACGGGTGAATCTTATTATTAACAGGTAGACAGGTATCAAAAGAATTCTGCACACTACATGTACGTGGCAATTTTCTCATACAGCCTCGCTATCCATAAAAGCTGATCACAATGTGTCGAACAAGTTCATTCCCTATTTTCAAATTGACAGATCATTTATATACACAAATACCTCCTAATTTATAACCCAACAACAGTAAACAGCTCATAAATCCGCTATTTACTCAATGTAATCAAGCCCACAAATCTGTTGGCGACCAAATTTAAACTCTCTTCCCCCCGCTCAAATCTAACCATCTCAGAGTGTTGGTTTTTTGTTTGGTCTTTCAAGGAAGGAAAGAAGGAATTTCTGTGGAAAATGGCTCATTCAATAGATCCCCTGGTAGTAGGGAGAGTCACAGGGGATGTTATAGGCTTGTTTGTGCCCTCTGTATATTTGGCTATTTACTATGAAACAAAGCAGATCACTAATGGCTGTGAGATCAAGCCCTCTCTTTCTGTAAACCGCCCAAATAATCAAATTGCTGGAAGATATTATGACGGTATTTTGTACGCTCTGGTACAGACTTATGTTGTTTTGTTTATGCTTTGGCTAAATTGGTGTGTGAGATTTTTGTTAAAGTGGTTTCTAAAACAATTTTTTTTTTTATCAGTAAAGGCAGAGCTGCATAATTACAGTATTGATATGGCTGGTTGATGCATTATCAAAATACTTATTGGGAGCTTCTGTAACCTTTCTCAGAATTTGAGAAGGAGAGCTTCCAGACAAGCAGACCATAAGCAACATATTCTATCCTTCCAAAATCTATCAAATTATGCAGTCTAAGATCATTAAAAACTATAGAAAGTCTGGGTGGCAGATTCTCTACTGCCAAATTAACAGAGATTTTACTAAAATAAAAAGCCAAAATTGATCTTACGAGAGTCTAGAAAAAGCAACAAGTATCAGAGCTAAATTAGAAACTTAGCTCGCAGGATCATTGGAGATTTCAGGTTGAGGAGTAACATTTCTCACTATCCCACAACCTCTGTTCGGAGGACGGCCACAGCCACGACCAGACCCACGACGGCCCCTTCTAGCACCACCCCTGCAAACCTGCTCAGCCTGGAGCCTCTCAAGGTTTATCTATCAAAAAAATCACTTAAGAGTTGTACTGGAAATCTTCATTTCATTTACTTGATCCATAAGGGAATTATTTTTCTTCTTGGGCTAACTTATGATCTCTAAGTCGTGTTCTACAATCTGATAAACTCAAGATGCATTTTAATTTGAGTGTCAATATTTTAATATCCTTCGTCTAACTTATCTGTCATCTTTTATAGTTGAATGTACATTATATTTAAATACAAGATGGAGTTGGAATTTAATAGATGCATACATTGATGAGGTGATGACTGACCCAGATGCTCCTAGCTCAAGCGAGCCCAATTTGTGAGCTCGTGGATCCACTGGTATACATCATCAACCCATTGTTCATTGGATAAATGGCTTCTAGAATCAGTTGGGTCAAAAAATTTATGCCAATTGTTCTGGAGCACCTAATTTTAAGTTCATATGCTTGCATTTAGGCCAAATTAGCCTTTTGGATCTGCTGTATGAATACCCTTTTAAGATCATTGTTGTAACATTGAAACAAGATTGTAAAGTAGGTTAATTTTGATTACCAGTTTAAACAATTTTTTTTAAGCATTCTCTCTTTTTCTTTTTTTAATAAAGGGGTAAAAACTTTATTGAAGCATTCTCTCTTTCTTTTTTTTGAATAAAAGGATAAAAACTTTATTGAAAATTAGAATCAAGAACTAGAGTCTCAAAGTCCTTGAAGGGAACCACAAGCCCAACCCAAGATCAGCTAGCTTCGTAACTATCCATATCCTCAGCAAATATCTTATGCAAGTCCTGACAGTAATCCAGGGAGAGCTGCTCCCAACCTCCAACTTTCCAATTATCATCATGTTCCGAGGCCCACTTAGCCAAACAATCAGCCGCTCTATTCCATTCACGAGGAATGTGGATGAAAGACACCCTCTCCATCATAGAACTAATTTGAAGAATCTGGTGAACGATAAGACGATATACATGTAAAATTGTTTTTGAATTGAAATAAAGTTTCCAAGTTTTCCATTTAATGGAAAACAATTTTTTCACATCCCATATTTAAGGTTTTGTCTAAATGTTCTAGCCTCAAATAACCATATAATTTTGGCTAAAAAAGTAGCATTTGACTACTTCATTATGGCACACGAATTTATCTAAAAGTCTGATTGGAAGTTATTTTGTTTGGCACCCATCTGTTTCGGAAGTCCTTTTAGCCTAGGACTATCCATTCGAGAATCTTCTAGCCTGTAGTATCTGTTTTCACTCTGTTTTTGATGGCATTGGGTGTTTTTCTTCTCTCTGAGGATTTGTTTATTTTGTCTAGAGAGTCCGAAATTTCCCCATAGCATTCAAGAGCTGTGGAGAGACGATAGAAATGGGGATGAGGAGTTACCCAAATTTACCACGCTTTCAGCAGATCGAACACACTTTTCAAACGCTTACTATCAGTGCAGCAGGGTTTGTGTTGCAATATTTTAGTGTCTAATGAAGTAGATGTGTGTGGGCTTTGTTTGAGGGGAAATGAAGTTTATTGTAATTTCAGAAAGAAACCGTTGAGTGTAATTTAGGGAGAAAGGAAATTGCATGACATTTCTCTGACATGTGAATGCAATGAAAGGCATGGACGGTAAAAGGCTTTTGAAAATTTATTTTTCTTTATATTGATTTAGATTAAATCAACAAATGTAGAGTGGCTAATTCTTAGTATACTTGCTTTCCTTGTTAATTTTCTTACCACAAATGCTTTCCTTATTAATTTTCTTAGCATAAATGCTTTCCTTCATTCATAATTGAGTTAGGAGAAGCTATGAATCATAGAGAGATTAAGCATCGTGATAATGATGGTTGAAATCATATGGCTTGAAGTTGCATATGGTTACAAACATGTAAAAATAAATCATATTTAACGGTTTATTTGATTAAATTCATTTTCTTGATAATTAACATAATCAAGAATTATCTACAATAGATGGAAAATAACAATTTGAGATTTTTTTATGATTAGTAGATTGAAGGTATTATAGGGGCCTTCTATTGTGAATTTGATTTTTAATTTATAAAAACTTGAAATTTCTAGTGAATTCATACTCTAAAAGATTACAAGATAAAAAAATTATTATCTAAGGATAAAAAAGGGCTTCAAGTCAACCTAATCCAAAATTTCACATGTCAAAAAAATCATCCACAATCAACCATCACCACCACTTAAAAAATGCGCACAACTTGGTGCTACCACCTTACGCCTACCCACCTTCACAACCCAATCTTGTTTTCCTTCTATTCTTCAAAACTACAAATCTTCCCCATCAACTCCAAATAGGGTTGTTTTGTGGAGCGAATAAGACCTTCCTTAGAAACAAAAGGAAGATTGAACACATTGGTCACACCTAATCTACCATATCTATGGACCATCTTTAAATTGTTTACACACATAGCTAGATCCTTGTAGAAGGCAATGGGATCCTCGTCCTACTCATAAACCATTTGAATTTTAATCCTAAGGGCTAGGATTTCCTCCTAAAGACTCCTTGTTGGGCCATCCTCTTAATAGGGAAGCTCATCCCCACCCAACATATATCCATAACAATAGAGGGTTAAGCTTGAAGCTACTTAAGAATCAAGTCCAACACCTTTTGGTTCACCTTCTATGCTTGCAATTAATCTGAAAAGTTTTTCACCTTCTACGATTGTATTTGCAAAACTCTCCCTATCTAGAATTTTCTTAATGAATTTGAGTGAGGTAAAATTATTGGTGGAGAATCTAGTTTGTAGCCTCCTATCAAAGATCATGCCTCCTTAATGAGATTCTTTACTCTTCCTCTAGTGCACTATATCTTCATTTCCAATAGCACCTTCTAGATGCCCACATGCTAACCCAAAAGTTGCAAATAAAAAACATAGAGGAATCAAAACAATTTTTTTGTATGGATCACACTCATAAAATCTCACTTTAATACACACCACGTAAGAGAGATGAGCTCCAACTAATAATCACACCTTGTTCACTCAAGGGATTCTCTCATGCTTCCTCTAATAAAGACATTCACAATTAACAAAAAAGAAAGGAGCACAAATGAAATGCAACAACATTTCAAATATAAAACAATGGAGATCAATAAGAGACATATTCCAAAACCAAAAAGAAGGAAAGATCATTCCAACAGTTGGACCTATTACTTGCTAGCACCAAGAAAAGCAACACATCATTTCTTGCATTTTCTAGAAAATGTACACTTCTATTCCCTTCATAGAAACAATGAATAAAGCAATCTACTCTAGTTTTCCACATAGAGAGTAAGCTTCCACGATCTCGTTGTTAAACTTCCAATTCCTAGCATAGCCCTAAGCAAGCCTTGACATGAGGAAGACACTTTCAAGTATTCCAGCATACCTTTCAATCCTACTTTATTATTTTACTTTGTTCCTAAGAAAAGGGAGCCACCTTTGATAAACTTCTTGGTGTCATTCTTGAGAAGGAAACCAACCACCACAAGGCTTAGATTCCCTCTAAAAACATTGTTAAAATTCAACTTCATAAATCTTTCTAGAGTGTTTTTGATTAAGTGAAAAGCAGGTTTTGAAGGGGCCCCGAAAATCTTTCTAGGGTGTTTTTCCACACTATTAAAGATCATTTTTTTGGTATTTTTTGATTACTTTATTAACAATTACAATAGTTTAAGAATTTAGATTTTATTTAAAAACATATAATTTTAGTGAACTAAAAAAATGATATACATGTGCCAAATCATGGTCAACATTCATTTATTTAGAGTAAAATATTAAATCACATGTTATTTGTGGGGTTACAAGTGGGAAAGAGAGAACCATGTATGATGTAATTTGTTTAACTCATCGATAAACAATTATAATCAGGAAAACATGCTTAATGGCTAAATTTTGATAAGTGTGGGTGCAAAACAATGGTTATCACACACAACTAGGTACTCAAACTAGAGACACAAGTTTCCATTGAGCAGCTATATGAATTCCATTCTTTTGACTCATTTGTCTATCAATCCGAGGACGTGTAACTTGAAATGGGATTGCAAAGTATGTGCACTAAGAATATTTAGGAACAAGTCTATCCTACTTTTAGGTAATTGAACTAATTAAACAACCGTTTACAAAAAAAAGAAATTGTTTGAAATCACAACTCTAAAGATAGTATTAATTTTTGCTAATAGAATACCGATTCTTCAACTTGTACATAAATAACTATTCTGCTTCATCGTGGCTGCATGAACAATCACAGAGTTATAGACTGTGGTTGCAGGAATAGACAATGAGCAAGCGAATGAAACAAAATTAAGTAACTTGAAGAATAAAGTGTGTAAAAGACAACCATACAAAATCCTCACCAAGTGGGCCCCCTTGGATGAGTCTCCCGAGATGAGAACTACAACAAAAATTAACTGATTAAGCCCACAACCATATTAGAACACTATATTGACTTAGAAAATGTCATGAAACTTTAGGAAATAATCTAATCACCCATATTGAGGTTAAAGTTGAACTCCAAAGAAATGTCCTGAAACTTGTTAGTCCATCATAAAATATACAAAGGAAAACTACATGAAACTTAACTTCAACCAATGAAGTAACATGAAGTAAATGAAATAAAAAAGATTATACCTTCCATGATTTACACCTCATTGTGTCCTAACTCCATTGTTACTGGTTGCAGATAATTTGCTCTTAGACAAGCATTAGTAGCTTCCAAGATGGCATATGAAGAATGGACTAATAGTTAACTGATACTATGATATGCATATGCAAATGATTTAAGCTATGATAAGAATTCTAAAATTGCTAATTGCTTCAAACTCAAACTCACAGATGCAAGATAAAGACTTCTAGAATGACTATATGATTAGCTATTAGTCTATTAGTTTCAAAATGGCTTAGGAAACCTCTTTTTATAGATTTTTGAGTGCACGAACTTAGGAATGGTCATGATCGAATCTTGCAAATTGGATGGCTATGAGCAAGAAGTTGAAGGTTGAGAGAAAGGGGGAAGGAGAAGACAAGTGTCACTCATCTCACCTTGACTGAGTTGAAGACTTGAGAGGATATAGGAGAGTTGGAGAAGATGTAGGAATGAGAGGACAAGTGGACTCAAGTCCTCCTAAGATATAGGGATGTTGGAGAGAGTATAGAAGAAGGCTAGGAAATATGTTTACGTACACAATATTTTATTTATTTTGGAAGTTGGAGATAAGTGGCTAATAAATGATTTAATTTAATTTAATTTTGTTGAATTAATTTAGCCACATGATGGACGAGTTGGCAAAGAAGAAGTGATGTGGAGAATGAAAGGTGAGTTGGAAAAGGGATTAAATAATTAAAAAAATATTTAATTAATGAGACTATAGATAGTAGATAGAGGAATAATTAAATATTAGATATTTAATAAATTGATTAGAAGAAAATGATATAACGAATTAATTAATAAAATGTTTCAATCAAATTAATTAATAGAAGGACATGAAATGAATTAAATAGATTAATCTTTTCAAATTAACTATTAAATAGAAGAATAATTATTAAATAATTGCTCATAGCCAATTTATGTGTATACAACCCACATTCTCTATACAGAGGTTCACAATCCTGATCATTTAATATCAAACCGTGGTCTATAGGCTCTCCTTTAATAGGAGAACCTCCCATTACTACAGTTGTTATCGTTTTCAAAAAAATATTTTATGTGTAACCCAAAATATGAAGTTTTCTGCTTTCAGACGACAAGAGGAAACGATGTGTACTAGTCAAGCTTTCAAACAACACAGAGTTTTACACAGACTCATCTTAACATAAAAAGTTTAAAATTTTGCTAAATTAGGAATAAACTGGACTTTTAACAATGGTTTAAAAACTAACCCGTTTCTTTGACCTGAGTTAACATGCTTATTTCAAATTTGTACAGACCTAATAATGGCAATATCTTATGCGAAGCATGGCATGGGATGTGTAGAATCATGCTTGGACACATGGGGGATGCATTGAAGGGCTTTATGTTTTAGAAGTTTTCATTGTAATTTTGTAAGTGCATGCATTGTTTATTTGCTAAATAATAAGATGGAGTATGGATACTTTTGGAGGATAGGTTTTTCCCTCATGAGGGCTTTCCTAGGGTATATCTCGTGTGTTATCTGTGCATTATATATTTGATCTAAACATATTGGTTAGTCTATAATGCTGTATACATTTTCTCTCATGGATCAAAAGGAAATGAATTAAATGAACTGGGTATTGATACATTATTTCCTAATAGTTTTTTAAGGTTCAAACTTATATTTGTAGCTCACAAAAGTTACAAATTGATTCTTACAATTCAAGGTCTAAATCTTGATTTGGAGTTCCTTTAGCACTTAATTTTTGGTGCTTAATGGGTGGATGAGCTCCATAAGGAATGCAAGTTGTAGGATGTGCCTGAATATTTAAAATCTAAGATGAATAACATAGGTCATTTTTTAAGGCCAGAGGAACGAGTCTCTTGATTTTTGGTGTTTGAGAAGAATCTCAATGTTGGTACATAAATGAAAAGTGTTGTTTGAAATCTAGAGTTTGAACTATAAATTATAGGCTAGAACTGAAAGTTTGAGGTTCTAAATTCTAAACTTAAAAAGTTTGATGGACTATTTAGGGTTTGAGTTTTATTGGAGTGAAAGTATGAGCTCATATGGAAACATGTAGTTTGGACTTTGAAGTCTAAATTCATACAAAATTCTCTTTGTAGTTTAAACCAATGTGGTTTGGTCATCTCCCTATATTTTGATATTCTTGAGGGGCGACTCGCTAATTGAGGTACAAGGGATTGTCATTTAGCTTGAGAACCCTAATGATCCTTTGAATCTAGTTGCTTGAGTCAATCATGTTGATTAATTCAATAATGGTGTTTTGATTTTTGGTGTAGTAAACCCTTCAATTGTATTTTTCATCATTAGTGTTTTGATATTTGTGTCAAGTGTGTCATCGCATAGTGTCACGATTTATTTCACACATACAAGTGTAACGTGGCATGCTTGGTGTTGCATTTGTATCTTGAAAAAAATTATTCATCCATTTTTGTTCATTGATGCCACATGCATAAGCTTGGGGCATTATATCTAGTATTAGAGCCTAAGTTGTAACTTTAGAATATTTGGGTAGTATGCTTTCTCATTGCAAAGTTAGACATGTTGATCAAATCATGGTTGGTTTCTAATTTGTACATCCGACTCTTGAAATAATATATCCTTGGAAATTTGAGAGTTTTGTGCTTATTACTAAAAGTGATTCAATATTATATGAGTTACTAAAATGTCAAGCTAGCCATAGGTGCTAAGGTGGCCATAAATTCCTCTGTGCATGGTTATGTGCTAGGCCGGAGTACCTTAACAATCATTCTTGATTTATAAGTTTTACCATTGGGATCCTATTAGGTTATCCTTGGGATGGATGGGATCAATTCTCATCATGTGATAATTGACTATCATCAAGATATAGCAAACTATATCAACAATCATGGAAATTGAGTTGTGATAGTGGGATTTGAAATATCTCTCTCTCTTCTCTTATTTATGCCATGCAATTGAAGTTGAATATGTATAAAGGATGCTAGTTATGTTCAATCACCATGAGTGATCTATAAGAGGGTGATTACCATGAGGTCTCTCTCAATGATCACCACTTTCTCAAAGAATATGTGGATGGATTCCTAAGTGTCATTGTTGGTATGCAACCAAAGAGAGATTTAAAATATTATATTTAGCATATTCATAGAGTGGAATCCATCTCTCATAAACCATATAGGATGAAAACTCAGGAGGAGAGTGAAATCAAGTTGCAACATGAGGAATTTTTGGAGAAAATTCATATTTATCCTAGTGTATTCCCTTGGGGCGCACCATCTATCTTTGTAAAGTAGAAGGATGGATCTCTTTTCCTATGCATTAACTATCATTATTTGAATAATGTGATGATAAAGAATTGATATCCCTTGTTGAGAATATATGACTTGTTTGACTGTATGAAATGAGTTAAATTATTCTCTAAAATTGAGCTTAACCTAATTATGATTTTCTTTGCATTCATGAGCTATAAATTCATTGGATAGTATTTTCAAACTTGATATGGGCACTATGAGCATATTGTGGTTCTATTTGGGGTGTTTTGTATCATCTTAGACCCAAATTTCCCTATAATTTTTGATAAAATCCTGATTTATTCAAGGATATTATAGGAGCATAAGGTTCACTTGCCTTAGGTTTTGTAGTACATATGAGAAAATTAACTTTATTGTAATCTAGAAAATTTTAAGACTTTTTGCTCATTCGAGAAGTATTTGGGTTGTGTGATATTTATAGAGGGTATCTTGGTGGATCCCTCAAATATTTAGGTGAATCTGGAATGGTCTTGAGGTTTTTAGTTTCATGGGATTAGTGGGTTATTACTATTGCTTTGTTATTAATTCTCTTTAGTGAAAAGGGAAGAAGTTCACGTGGTTAGTGTTAGGATCCAAAATTGTGAGTCCTAAATCCTAGAACTCTTTTCTACCTCTAATCCCAGGGGTTTGTCTTCAATAAGGTAAAATAGGGGTTCATCAATAGATTCAAGATGGTTAAAGACTAACCAATGAGAGTGGATAATATCTCCTTCAATTTGAACTTAGCTTAGACTTAGGAGGCTATTCTTAGAGGTATTCTTAACAAGTTTTTGAATGAATTAAAAATGAATAATTAATAGAACAAACAACTATACCCAAATGTACTCTTGACCCCTATATTTATCACTAAGTCAAGGTTAAATAGTTGTAATAAACCTCTTCTTTAGCCAATATGATAATTTTCTCATGCATTTATAGATACTAACAACAATACAATTCCTTGAGATGGTTTCATTTAACATATCATAAACATTGGAAAAGTACAAACAAGTCAGAAATGATTCATAAAAGATTTAATGATTTTTTATTACTTGTTATTTGTCTTTATTTTATAGTATTTAAGCATAAATATCATGCATTGGTTATTATATACTTCTTATTACCTATGATAAATAGTTTTATTAATTTAATGATGTGGAGGTTCAAGGTCTTTAAGACCGATGCCTTAGTGGGTCGCATAGCTATATTCAAGTACTAAAAAAACAAAAATAACAAATAAAATTCGAGGTATGATGTATAATAATCACATTTACTTAATGATACTTCCCCATACTCATTTAATTTAATCTATAACAAGAAAGAGATTATTAAAAATGATGATTGTAATTTAAATCATAGTGCTATTTCACTAATTAAATCTTTGTTATGATCACACCAAAAATCATGGTGAAATAAATTTTTGCAAGCAAGAGGGCTTGTCACACCTCTATACCTAAAAAATCTTTAAATTACTAATAATTGGCCAAGGAGACATATGATTACACACATGTTCTTTATTAGCAACCTTCCTAGAATTTAAGGAGCATCTCTAATGGAAAATAAATTAACATATTATGGCAGAGCATCTAACTTGGAAAATAAACAATGGAATGTCTTCTGATTTCTGGAGTGACTCATGAAATAGGTTCAAGCCTCTGCTAGACTATGAAGAACTTTGAAACTACTCAAAATTTTTATAGCATGTTGTGGGATGTCATGTGAAAGACTATTTTATATTCGATACAAATAGTGAAAGAAAATGGATGAACTTTGATTCATTAGCCATAAGTGAAGTAGGAGAGAGGGCCCTATATGTGTGCGCCCTAACTTTGCACTTTTTAGAATCTTATGTGGATATTTAAAATTTCTCTCAATTTTGTACAATAGTTGAATTGTTGAGCCCCCTACTTAAAAAATTATTTCAAGGCCACATGGCCAATTATGATGCCACATTAGCATGCATTTTTGTGAAGGTGTCCAAAATGGTCCCAAATTGTAATAAGACCAATAGGTGTGCACTAAATCATGTTTACTTGTGTGTTGATGTGGCATCACATGATTGGTCACTTTTTGAATTTTAGAGGTACTTTTTTGGGGATAAGCATTAACACGACATTTTTAGTGCACCACTATTGGTTCTATTTTGTCCAATTACCATAGCACGTATTTGTACCCCTCACATATTGGTCCCTCTCCCCTAGCTAAGAATTGCCTTAAAAACTTGGTGGGATTTAGATGTATTTTGGTGGATAGGGACTCCAACAAGAGAATTTGGTGTGGGTAAAAGTCAAGAAATTATTAGGTAAGACTAGGATACCAAATTCAAAAACACTGCTCGGTTTGTTCATGACCAAGAAAACTGTGTTGGGAAAATGGGTGTTCTTTTTGCCGTTTCTAGATTCAATTGTGTATGTTTTTCTCTCATCCAACCAAATCTATAAATAGCAAAAGGAACTATTATGGATTGTGAAAAAATTATATTTAAAAATTTCAGGTGTTGTTGAAGGTTGATGCATTTGCATGGATGACCTTGCTTAAACACATCCTCATGGAGATCATTTGCATATTATTGGTATTGAGGGCCCTAACTAGTGTGTTTTGTGCAAGCTCAATGAGGAATCGATTGACCATATTCTATTGAATTTCTACTTTGTCTATTACTTGTTGGGATTGGCTACAGAAAAAAACTAGGTGGTTTGGACCATGACAAAATGAATTGTTGGATCTTTTAAAGAGTTGGCTAGGGATATGCAAAGATGCATTTTGGAGTAAGAGATGGATTTCTTTCTTGATAATTATTATCTAGAATGGGTGAAAAGAATGGAATTAGTGGATATTTAATGACATTGCAAGGACTGTGGAATAGGTGATTGCTTTGATGAAGAATACTATATTTGAATAAATGAATACACATGTTAGAGATTAAAAAATAGGTTTTACCTAGTGGGATGATTCATTGATGAAGTGAAGGGAAGACTTAAAATTTCCCTCCTACTTAAAGTTCACCTCAAATTTCAAAGAGAAAAAAAAAATTTGCTCAGTGAAAAACTCCACTGAGTAGGAGGTTAAAATTCAATTTTAATGGTACACCCAAAGGAAATCCAAGACAATCCAAAGTTGGATGCATTATTCAGGATGAGAGTGGAAATTTAGTATGGGAAAAATCTATAATGGAACTCAAAGCTTTGATGGAAGGCTTATGGCTATGCATTGAGAAAGGCATCAATAGGGTGGATATTAAGGGGACTTGTTGATATGTATTAATGTGATTAAATGAGGCAAAGTGGAATGTTGGGTATTACAACTGAAAGTTGAAAAAATAAGAGAAATGCTACATAAATCTAAAGATTACTCTGTGTAACACATGTATAGAGGGAGTCAAACCATACAATTAGAGGGAGTCAACTATATGAGGGACTTATTTCTAGCTTGCTAAGTCCAAAATTAACGTTGAAGGTGTTATCCTCCATCTCCAAGATGGTTATAGAGCATAACTCTAAGGGCGGACATATTGTTGGTATTTTAGACGCTAACACTACCAAGTGTAGAACAATCATGACTAAAGCTTTGTAGCTATTCAAGGAAGGGGTGCAACAAGATAACATGTAGACTTTTCACCATTCAATTAGCAATTATGGAAATTTGCTCACTCCCTAGTAATCATTGTGTGTTAATGAATTTGCTAGAGGAATCATTGGGTTGGAATCTTGGAGTGTATAATGAATTTGCTAGAGGAATCATTGGGTTGAGAAAATGTAATGTTTTCGTTGATCATCAATAAAAGGGAGCTATCCTATTGGTAGTGCTTATTTACCAAAATGAAATTAATTTAATATTTTATATATAAAAATATAAATCTTCAATTTTTTTTTATGACATTTGCATTTTGTAAAATAATTAGCGTTCAATAATCAAAGCAATTTTTTTCAAGTGATTATAGGAGAAACACATTGTTATTAATTTCGTCTATTTGTCTTAAATAAATTAGATTTTCTTCTATAGTTTGAATCCAATGAAAATCTTTGTTATGTATTTTATCTAAGTTTCATCTAAAATATTTGCGAAGTGTTTTCAAAATAAATATAATTATATTTTTTTCTAAGATTTTAAAAATGGACAATTTTAATATTATACCAAAAGCGTATTTTCTTTTACAATAAAAATAGTAAAATATGTTGTTCTTTAAAAATAGATATCTTTTTTTGTAATATTTGATCAAGTAAAAACAATATCAATAAACAAAAAAATTACAATAGCTATAAGGAAATGCAAAAAATTCTAATTTCTGTTCTACTTTATCTTGAGTTGTTGTTTTTGGATTCGATTGTGTTTGAGTTTTTTTCATCAACATTTTGGATCACACTATTCCAATTGAATACATAAACAATTCTTATCACTATGGATTGTGAAAATCTAATATCACTACCTTATTCCATTTTAATAATTTATATACTAAAAAAAGAAATTATGAACATTAAATTTTTTTTTTATATATTAAACAACATTAGTATATGTACACCTAAAATTAGATGGACTATAGATGTAGAGAAAACTTCAATTTGATATTCAATTTTCTCATTTTTTGAAAATTGTATGTTAATAAATCTTTAGAGTTAAAAAAAAAGAGTTCAAAAACTAGAGGAATTGGCAACCTACCACCACTGTTAGGAGAGGGGCGAAAGTAACACATTAATTATTTTTGAATATCTTTCAAGATTTTGTTTTTGCATTACCAATATCTATGGAGATGAACATTTATTATAAATGGATTGAGAGTTGGAGTAAGAATAAATGTTGGATAAAGGGGCTTAACATCACATGTATGGTTTGCTTGCCATAAGTTGAAACAAAGACAAAAAGAACACAAATGAATGCAAACATCACGACTTCCCTCCCAACCAAACGGACTATTTAATCCATTTAATTAAGGGAGTTAGTCCAACCCAAAGGGGAGAGTTTATAGATCCAACCGGGTTTTTTTCCTCCCTACTAGCTTGTTAGATGGGGCTAGCTTGGATTGACAAAATAGTAAATTACTAAACAAAAGAAATTGTTGAGATAAAAAAGAATAATATATGCCATTTACAAACCCTTACCTTTGGTAAAGTTCTAAAAATTCACGATAATTTTAATTATTGATATTCACACTTTTCTTATTAGTTCTTGAGTAGTAGTAATATATATAGACAATTATGAGAATGAAAGCTACCAATAGATAGCTGAAAGAAAGAACTAAACAACCAATAGTAATTCAATGTCTAAGAGTCTAAAAAAGAAACAAGAAATTATATAAAACTACATAATATAAATGAATGAATGGTTTTAATGACGTTCATGGGACTAAACAGTTTAAAAGACCCAAAATAACACAATAACAATTAGACTAAAAATATTGACTAGATTGAATCTTTTGTAAGCACGCATGCATGAAAAAAAAATCAATATTGAATATGTTCTATGCTCCTTCTAAACTAAACAACCAAGAATAATTCAACCACTAAGAGTCTAAAAGAGAAACAATTTTTTTTTATAAATTGTATAATATAAGATGATGAATGGTTTTAATGATGTCCATGAGACTAAACCGTTTAAAAGACTCAAAATAATATATTAACAAATAGACTAAAAATATTGACTAGATTGAATCTTTTGTCAGCACATGCATGGTAAAAAAATTTAAATTGAATATGTTTTATGCTCCTTCTAACTAAACAACCAACAATAATTCAAGCACTAAGAGTTAAAAAGAGAAACAAAAAATTATATAAACTATATAATATAAGTGAATGAATGATTTTAATGACGTCCATGAGACTAAACGGTTTAAAAGACCCAAAATAACTTAATAACAAATAGACTAAAAATATTGACTAGATTGAATCTTTTATAAGCACACATGCATGGTATAAAAACCTAAATTGAATATATTTTATGCTTCTTCTTAATAGCTTGAGTTGGCCTCCAAAGCCTAGTTGGCCTAGTGGTGGAGAATTTATGTTCTTGAAAAAGAGATCGTAGCATAGTTAGGTGCCTCTTGCAAGGGTATGAAGTGGTCTCATATTGTTATAAGCCATCTGTAGACCCATATGTATGGAGTGGTCTCATATTGCTATAAATCATTTGTAGACCCACAGGGGAAGGGTACCAGTAGTGGACATAGTTCCAATAGTGGACAACTTTTTGTCAACCCAATCCCCATTACTAGATTGTGAAGGAGCCCAAAAAATTGATAATGAAAAGTTCATTAATGATTATCACATGTAGCAATAGTGGATAACTTTGCACAAATGGGCCAGTAATGGTGCACAAATGGGCTAATTATAGTCAAAAAATGTGATCTACTATTGGGGCATTTGTCCACTACTACTGCAATTTTTGAGTTATCTACTATTGGTGCAAAGGTGTTTATGTATGGGATGACACTTTTAAATGACCATTTTTGACTTTTCCGCATATAATGATTTCCACAACGTGCATCATTACTACCAAAAAGCCAGATCCTTAGTTATAAGCAGTTAAGTTGTATACAGAGACAACCAAAAAAGAAAAATTGAAATCCGACGTATGGTTTGAGAGTTAAACCCCAAAATTAGCTATATCCACTACTGATACACTTCCCCTATACAAACCACTCAACATTGCATCTTTCTTCCTTTCTTTCTTTCCAATAAAAAATATATATAAATTGAGTGAAGTGAAAGAAGGATCCAATTATCCAAGAAAACTAAAAGAAATTCACATGGGGGAAGAAAAGCCCAAAGCAAAGTGGTAACTTGCACATGAGGAAAGAAGTTGAAATAAAGGCCCTAGTCCTAGTCCATATCCCAAAAGCATGGGAACTCCTTTCTAAACACTAAAAACAGGTGAAAAAACACGCTTTCCCTTTACTACATACATCCAACGTGGCACTGACCTCATGGTGGAATCTTAACTTTCCAAAACACTGCACATTGTCCACCGCCACCTGTCCTTCCATGAAACCTTTTTGCGTTAAATCATTTTTTATGATATATTACAAGCTGTCACAGCATATTACCTCCTCTAGAATCGCTTGTTTTGTCGCAACGCTAAAATAGCTGACAAGTTGGTCACGCAAGCTTTCCAGCTAAACAAAACCTTTTTATTTCCCTTTTTCTTACTAACCACGTCTCTAACATTGGAGAAGACGGTTCACCGGTCACTTATTCCAGGTTGCAATGAAGCGTTATTTCCGTTTTCAACGTGGTCTGCATTTAATGGCACGTGTCGGTCGCACTTGTGACAAGCTTTATAAAGAGAGTTTTGCTCTGCATTTCCACAAGCTCTCACTAAACACAAAACAGCCTTTTAGTGCTCTGTGTTCTGTTCTGTGATTTCTGTGCTCTGTTCTCTGTTTTGAGCTCTTCTGTCTGTTTGTGCTGCGGTATTGTTATCAGAGAAATCATGAGGGAAGGCACTGCGAATTGCGTTGACATCATTTTGGCCATCATCTTGCCTCCCTTGGGAGTCTTCCTGAAATTTGGCTGTCATGTAACAATAACTACCTCTTAAGCTCGTTTCTTTCTTTCCTTTTGTGATTTTAAAGATCTGATCTGAAAATTTTAGTAATTTTTGTTTTCTGGACTGATTGATTTTGCAGGTGGAGTTCTGGATATGCTTGCTGCTCACAATTCTTGGCTACTTGCCAGGAATTATTTATGCAATCTATGCCATCACTAAGTGAAACCGTCGCTGTCATGCTTTCCTTTGGATGTAATTTTATTTTATTTTAGGGTTTGCTGGTTGTTTAGGGTTTGAGTATCCGGCTTGTTGCAGAAGAATAATGGAAGGATTTTCAGCAGTGATTTTAGTTGAGGCCGCTGAAGCCAAACACTTTGATGTAATATTTATCCTCGATTTATTTGGCCGTTAGGTCATGGACATGATTGTATGAATCATTTTTAGTAATTCTAAAATATCAGTGTAATATTTTTTTAATTTTATCTTTGTAATTCTACAATTTGAAAAGCAAAAAACTTCGGTCACACAAAATAATTATCTTCCAATTTTATACCTATTAACCACATGTTGCATAGCACAATATCTCGATCTTTCAATTGTAGATGGGGTGCTTGAAGGTGACTTTAACTCGGTGGAACACCCTATCAGTTGTGGCTAGAAAAGCTTATCCTGTTTATCGCAAAGGATAACTTGAACATGATAGAATGCTCCTAGAAAATAAGCTCTATAGCTCTCACCCCTAATAGTTTGTTGATCGTATACAAAATCTACTTCAAAAACTTGTTGTTTATAAGGGAAAAGGTGCTCGAATTCATACTAATGGAAGCTTTTATAATGTTTATTTTGAAGGAATTAAAATTGGATCATTATAGCTATTAACTAGGGGTTATTTAAAATTATATTAAAGGGAAAACAAAAAACATAGTAAATGGTTGGTCTCCTATCACCCCACTTAAGACATCATATAAGATAATTATAAACGCTTTGGTTAGAAGAACACATTGGTTAGAAGAATCAAACACATTACTCAAAGAATCAAACACATTACTCAAGATATCATAAGGCCCAAACAAACTAGTGTGTTTGGTGGCCAAGTTATATTGGAAAAGTTGGTGTTAGCCTAGGCGATCACTAAATGGATGTAAATGGATCCACTTTCTTCTTAGTGTTCATAATATGTAGTTGTTAGTCCCTATTCAATTGTCATATATTATTCATCTTATTCTAATCTCATTAGTTGCATTTAGATTCATTTTAGGTTCATCTTTGTATTCACCTATTATTACCTATTGACATTAAACACATTTTATTCATTTTATCATTACCCATTTTAGCTTTTATTATCCAATATCATCTAACATGCATAATATAGACTTGTTAATCTATTTTATTATCACGTGCATTCATTTTGTTATTTATTAGGTTGCATTATATGTATTAAAGATTCATTTTAGAATCCATTTATGCATTATCCATAATTATAAATACACATACATCCAATTCATCCATAAATCATACATCTTAATATTTATACATAATCATCAAACTCATATTGGCATACTCTTGCATATTACACATAGTCTCCTCTTTATACATAATCATCAAACTCACATTGGCATACTCTTGCATATTACACATAGTCTCCTCTTGCATCACACATAATAAACTGATATATGGATATAAATACATGCATCATGCATTGCACATGTTAATGTGATTCACACAGGCACCACATAATCATAATCATAATCCTAATCCTAATCCTAACATCACATAATCATAATCATCACCATAATCATATGAATCACATAAATCATACAAAAACATAATCGTCAAAATCAAAACAATAGCATATTACCAACAATCTCCATCTATATATATCAAAAGAATAATAGAGTTCATGTACATAATATTTTCCGTCATACTTAATCATATCCATCATAATACATTGTATGAATCAATACATCTCAAAATATGTA
Source organism: Cryptomeria japonica (assembly GCF_030272615.1). Lineage (NCBI taxonomy): Eukaryota > Viridiplantae > Streptophyta > Pinopsida > Cupressales > Cupressaceae > Cryptomeria > Cryptomeria japonica. Next base: position 558,483,073 of record NC_081408.1, on the reverse strand, counting down.
AATCATGGTCCCCTTATAGGCATTGATCAAAACTATCAAAATTGGCATGTTGTCACATGACTAGTTGTTATTAGCCCCTCAGTGTTGAAATAATTTAAGGATATCTTCCTTAAGAAGCTTTATGGGATGCTTCGTAAGAGAGAATTTGATTTCTTTGTTGAAATAGTGCCTAGATTAGCACCCATTTTTATAAAAATTGTTGAATGGACATTATAGCTTTGTAGGAATTAGAAGTGTAGCATCCTAAAATTGCACCCCTTGCAATTTCAACCGCATTTGGGTCTTCACTTTAGTGTTTGCGCCCCTTGGCCCTGATTGAAGACTTGATTATGCTCATACAAATCACAAACATCAAAAACTTTGATTTTGCACTTGACATACACCTTGATCTTGACCTAAAATAGGGCAGCATCAGGGGTGTGGCGCCATGGTCCTCCCTAAAATGGGCCCTCTTTAAACCCTTTTTCACATTTCAAATTTGAGTGAGATTTCCCTCTTCGTGTTGGCTCATGTTGAAAAATTAGCTAATTTTCTCAACAAACAAGTATATAAAGAGGTTTTCCCCTCTCATTTGAACATCCATCAATTAGAAAGAGCACACATACAACATCAAGAAATCAATTATTCAAGCATTCAAGAGCAATTGAACATTTTCAATCTTCCTTCAAGCCTTGGAGCAACAATAAAGTCAAGGTTCAAGCATTGAAGTGGAGATCTACATCCTATTTCATGGAACCTTAATTCTATGTGGAGGTAAACAAAACTTCACAAGGAGGTATAATCATTCAATTTTTAGTCATAATTCAACATCTCCCTTAAAAGGAGAACATTTCCTTTCACTCATTTCAATTTCATTTATCTCAATTTCATGGTTAATTCCAAAACCAGGGTGTGACCTAAGGCAAGCCCCTATTCCCAACCTATTTCCCTTTCTTTCTGTGTGCAAGAAATAGGTGCGCAATTGTATTCCTCAAAATAAGCTTCAGACATAGAGACGGAAAAACCCTTTTTGGTGTGTGGAAATTTCGGAGGACTGTGTTGCCGCATCACGGTTCTTGCTTTTTTGGGGCGTTTTCGCAAAGCAGATCCGAATCAACTTATATTCCTTAGATCCAGGTGCACATCATAATCAATCAATCCACTTAGTATTCAGTTTTTATCTGATTTATGATTGAATCTAGTGGATTCCTCCTCTTTTGAATGTAAAGGAATTCTTTCCCTAAAGCGAGAATTGATTTGGTGATTTCTCCTTCTGTGTTGCAAATTGCCAAATCAAAATTTCCCCTTTACAAGTACAACTTGATATTGGGTAAGGGTCTAGTTAGGAAAAGCGTATCACCTTGGGGAGTCCTACTTTTCATAGTTAAGAAAAAAGGTTGGACTCTTTTGTTATGCATTGACTATCATATGCTAAATAAGGCCACAATAGTAAGAATATATATCCACTATCCTAGATTGACAACCTTGTTGGCCAAATGAAAGGAATAGTTGTCTTCTCCTTGTTTGACTTGAGTTCTAGATATCATTAGCTAAGAATAAGAATGATGAAATCCATAAGATTTTATTTGAACAAGGTATGACTACCATGAGTTCATTGTTATATCCTTTAGCTTAACAAAGACACTTGCAAAATTTCTAAATTTGATTAACATTATTTTAGTTATTATTATTTTGTTCTTACTTACATTGGAGATGTCATGAGATATTATAGAATGCACAAGAATTTGAAAACATTTAAGATTAGTACTTCAAAGGTTGGGGAAGCTCAAACTTTTTGGTAGGTTGTTTAAGTTTTCTTTCAAGAAAAGTGTATTACTCAAACCATTCTAATGTTCAAGAAGATCATAACAGGGATTTATCATTTCCAAAGATGGGATATACATTACATCCTAAGAAAGTCTAATCTATCTTATTTCAAGATTGAGTTGTCATATAGGTCTTAGAGGTTATTATGTAGGCTAATTTTTTTTTTTTTAATCTAAGATAGTGTGTATTATCACTTACGAAGAAAAGGGAATAGATTTATATAGTCAATAAAATGTGAAGTTGCTTTTTAACATTTGGAGTAATTATTTGCATCTAATTTGATCCTCTTAATATGTAATCCAAATGTTTAGTTCATTGTGATTGATGAGTCCTCAAATGGGTCAAAAGGTTTTTTGGTCTAGTGGTTCTTACAAGTCATACAAACTAAAGGATTGTGAAAGGAACTATGAAGCTCATGATTTAGAAATTGTAATTCATCCATTGAAATTTTGGGGACAATATTTTTTAAGAAGGAATTTTAAAGTCAAAATTAGTTATAAAAGTTTACAATATATTTTTAGTCAAGAAAACTTATGTGATCACCAATAAAGATAGCTATTTTTTAAAAATTTGACTTGGATATATTATATGTGAAAGGAAGGAAAATAGATAGACAAACATACTCAACAAATCTAGATATTTTTCTAAAATGTTTAATTTGAAATATAAAATTAAAATTAAAATAATGGAACAACAAAAAATGGATCCTGTGTATACAACAATTACTATATACCAAGGACATATTTATGTACTCGCAACTAAGAATTTAAGATAACAACTACTAGATGAGGTGCATAGAGCACCTCGTTATGAACATTTTGGTGTGACAAAAATGTTGCATATATTTATTTTATCCAAAAAGGAAGGTTGCTATGTGATATTTTGTGGTAGGATGTCTTGAATGTCAAGAGGTGAAAGTTGAACATTGTTGCCCAAGTGGATTGTCATAGCCACATGATATATCAAGCCATAAATGGGTTGTCATAAGTGGAATTTATTTTTAGGTTGCCCAAAAATAAGTTTACACATGATACCATTATGATTGTTGTTGATAAATAACTAAAGTAGCTCATTTTATACCTAGAAGCATAGATCATGACATAGTCATCGTTACATCTAATTTTGTAAAGAAATTGTCCAAGTACACAAAATATTAAAAAAATTATGTTAGACCAAGATAAATTGTTTACTTCTCATTTTTTTGACCATTTTCATCATTATGGTTGTTACCAAGTTAAATGTTAATTATGTATATCATTAAAAAATATAGGGTGAAATAGATACAATGAATTAGATATTTGTGGACATATTAAGATGTATGCAATGAAACATGCTGTTAAATGAGAAAAATTCTTGCATCTTGTTGAATTTTTTTTTTTAATAATATTAACCATTCTTACATTAGAAAGTTTTTATGGAAGAAAATTTGAAATCCCCTTAAATAGTTTTTTTTTCAAGTAAAGGGTCTTATGGATTTTTAAATTGGCATCTTTCAATTAAAGTTGCTCAACACATGATCTTGGCCTCATCATTTAAAGTGTCACATGAGCCTTACAATTAGTTAGACTTGATCCTTGGACTCTTTGAATAATTTAACTTCACTATTAAACCATGGATTACTCGACATAAATTTAAATCTTTAAAAAAATGTTTTGGAAGCTACCATTTAGACATAAATTTCCTTAATCTAGTGAATAATTTTGTTAGCCCAGGCTCTCTAATATCAACCTAAAGTATATGTTTATCAATATGGAGCTCTTATTTTACAAGAAAAGATTCATTTAATCATATAGCTACAATTTTTTATTTTATTTTATAAAATTGTTCTTACAGTAAAATAGAGTCCAAACGATGAGCCCTTGTTATGTTGGTGAAGTTGAATGGTTTGAATGAGCTCACCAAGGATCAAGTCTCGCTTAATGCAAGGTCTTCACATTTTAAGAGACGAGGTTCAAATTGTGTCTCAAATGACTTTGGACAACCTTCAATCCCTGACTCTTAATCGAAGAGGTCTCAGCCTAAGACTTGCACTCCTCTATCAGATAGCTAAATGATTCTATGGATTTGATATAAAAACATCCAAAAAAAATCCAAATGAATGAATGATCTTACTGACGTCCACAAGACTGATCAGTCTATGGGACCAAGAAATCACAACCTAAACTATCATCATATTCCTTTCAATGTTAGATCTCTTGCTATGTATCTTGACTAGAAAGCTAGCAGTTTGGTTGATCTTATCCTCATCAAATAAATGGTGCATGTTGTCGGTCTTCGAGAATCATCATACGCTATGCACTCAAAGAGAAAGTTCCATCCTGTCTCAATTGCACCCATCCTGCAGAACAAGCCAACAAAATCATAAATAGAAATATATAACAAATTTAAATAAAAAATTAAGTCCTAAATAAATGAAAGCAAAGACCCAAATGCTCTAAAGAATGCAAAGATCCAACGAAAGTGGCATAAAACTAAACAAGTTTATGAAATGCTCTCAAAAATGCAAAGGCACAATTCATGTGGCATAAAACTATACATGTTTATGGAATGCTCTAAGAACAAATCATTTCTACATACTTTCAAACAATTCTATTGGTGGAGGTGTTTTGAAGCATTCCATTATCTTTATATGTAGAACCAACCATCTTACCTCTAAGATGCACCAATGCATAAATTATAGTGTACAAAGATAAATCCTAAAAACTATTTAGATAAATAAATGAATTTTTTTTAATGAGGTCCATGAAACCCAACAATCTAATGAATTAAAAACTATTGAAATTGAAGGTCCACCATCTCTTTACAACACGTGTCAATATTATAATTTGAGACGTCAAGAAACTTCTTCCTAACGCTAGGAAGCTGAAAACACGCTTTCCGGTTTTCCTGATCACCATGTGAGGTAGCTTAGCCCTTAAACTACTACATTTTAATGCCACCTGTCCTTCGTCCTTATCTTTATGTCACCTAAATTTCCTCCTCTAAATTAGCACTTATTTTATCGGAACGCTAAAATAGTTTATAATTTAAACACAACGTGACTTGCTCAAGCTAGCTAAGCAAAAGCATTTTTATATTTTATTTTATTGGCAACAGCAAAGAAAAAGATTTATTGGGATAGCTGGTGATCTGTGACCACCAGTCAGTTCAGCTTCGAAAATTGGATCTATCCATTCACACGTGTCGGTCACATTGATAAACATATTGCCCTGTTCACTACGCGTAGCACACTTGTATATAATGTATTACAGGCCTGGACTTCGAATATAATCTCTTGCTCTCTGAAAGTTCAGTCCATTTCTTTGTAAAATCTTGTTTGTTTTGCTCTGTTCTCTGTTTGTGCTGTGGTTTTGTTACCAGAGAAATCATGAGGGAAGGCACTGCAAATTGCGTTGACATCGTTTTGGCCATAATTTTGCCTCCCTTGGGAGTCTTCTTGAAATTTGGCTGCAATGTAACAATCGCTAACTCTTTAGCTCTTTTCTTTCTATATTTTCTTCTGATTTTTGAAATCTGACCTAAAATTTTAAGTTTTGAGGTTCTCTTTCTTTTTTTAGTCTGTGTTTTTAAGATCTGACCTTAAATTGTAAGTAAATTTTGTTGTATGGACTGATTGATTGTGCAGGTGGAGTTCTGGATATGCTTGCTGCTCACAATTCTGGGCTACTTGCCAGGAATTATTTATGCCATCTATGCCATCACCAAAACACCCTAGCTTTTATGCTATTTTGGGTGAAAGTTTTCTTAGGGTTGGGTATTTGTTTAGGGTTTGGGAGCTGCATTATTGTACAAAATTAGTTAAGGGTTTTTTTGGGTGAAAGTTTTCTCAGGGTTCGGTATTTGTTTAGGGTTTGGGAGCTGCACTATTGTACAAGATTAGTTAAGGGTTTTCAGCAGTAGTTTTATTTGAGGCCGCTGCAGCCATTTTGAAATGTAATTTATCATCCTCAATTTATAGAATATGTAGTGATTCTGTGTTCGTGTAAAACTTATTCTCAATTGCATTGATCACATGCCTTTTAAATAATTTAATCATTGTGTTATCTGATGCTTTTGTAAAGAACAGAATGCCAAGACCGACAAGAATTTAAAGCACAAAAATAATTGGGGCTGGGGGAACTAATGGTAGAACAAGAATAATTGAAAGAGATTTGTCATTTTTTTTCAGTGCTAAAGGTTCAGTCTGTTTCTTCTTTAATGAATATGCAAATTTATAAAGAGCAAGAATAATTTATAATGGCGGATCTTGATTTTAATGTCATTTCTCCTGGCATTTAAGTAGTTGTAATAATCACTATCACTTAAAAGGATATAAAAATGTATTTTTAATTTATAATATGGAGGAATATATCAGATACAAAGTTGTAAGATTAGATTAACAATTGACTGTTCAAAAGACTCGAACACTAAGAAATGTGTGTTTCAAATTGATCACAATTTTTAACATTAGGTGTGATTGTGTAATTTTAAAGGAAATTTTAAAGGAAGCTTTAACAAAGCTAGAGAAGAATCTACTATACAGTTAAAGAAAAGTCTACAACAATTTTGGAGATAAATGACTTTATCAATTTCTTATCAATTTTATCAATGAATGATTATCTTTAGACTTTATCAATTTCATCAATCAATGAGTATCTTTAGAATTACGATTATGTTCTATAATTGCTAAAAAGATGATAATTGCTATATATATTAAAAAAGATGATGATAATTGCACATTCTTGTCAATTCTTGTCAATTTTGATGTAAGAAGAAGACTACACAACAATGATTTTAACAATTTATCTCTAGAATTTTGACTAATTTCTATTGAAATTATAATTGTGACTATGTTCTATCAAAATTAACAATTTGGGAGAAGAACGGCTACTATAGTCAATTTTGATGTAAGAAGAAGACTACCCAACAATGATAAGAAGAAGACTACCCAACAATGATTTTAAAAATTTTGATGTAAGAAGAAGACTACACAACAATGATTTTAACAATTTTAACAATTACAATTTACTACCCAACAATGATTTTAAAAATTTTGATGTAAGAAGAAGACTACACAACAATGATTTTAACAATTTTAACAATTACAATTTTGATGTAAGAAGAAGACTACACAACAATGATTTTAACAATTTTGGAGAAGAACGACTATTATATATTTCCATCAATCAATGAGTCTTGTCAATTTTGATGTAAGAAGAAGACTACACAACAATGATTTTAACAATTCTCTTTTAACAATTTTGGAGAAGAACGACTATAATATATTTCCATCAATCAATGAGTATCTCTAGAATCGTGACTAATTTCAATCAATGAGTATCTCTAGAATTTTGACTAATTTCTATTGAAATTAGAATTGTGACTATGTTCTATCAAAATTAACAATTTTGGAGAAGAACAGCTACTACATATTTCCATCAATCAATGAGTATCTCTAGAATTCTGACTATGTTCTATTGAAATTAGAATTGTGACTATTCCATATTCTTGTCAATTTTGATGTTTTGTTTTTCAAAGTTTAGAAGTTTTTTTCTTAATTTTTGACATCGTGATGTCATTTGTGACCCTCTTATTCAATTTTGGTCACTGACCCTCTTCTCATTCAATTTTGGTCACTAACCCTCTTCTCTTTGAAGAGTGTTATCGTCGAGATGATTGGCTATTATTTTTTTATTTAATAAATTAAAACACAATTGTTTTATTATTTTTTATTTATTTATTAAATATAATTTTTTTTTAACTAAATAGAAAAAAAATGGTCACATCAGAACCACACATTTCCATTACTTTGAGACATTTGATGGCGTCTTTACTTTCGTATTATCTTCTTTTATATGTTATTGGGCCTAACACAATAGTAGACCCCACATTGAAATTCTATGTGGTTTTGGGAGTTCTTTCAAGTCTTTTTTGTGTTAGAATATATTGAATCAATTCTAAGGTGATATATAATAATCCAAAATTTCTTAGCCCTTACAATTTTCAAATAAAGTCAAACCTCTTCTTTTGAGAATCTTCACATGAAAGCCATCTTTTTTATGACTCTTAAGTCTTCATAAGTGCGTTTTACCTCCTTTATATTTCTTCATATGACATATAGAAGAATTGAGATTCAAATAATATAAAAGAACTGAAGAATTGAGATACAAATAGAAGAATGTCTTTTATGACTCTTAAGTCTTCATAAGTGCGTTTTACCTCCTTTATATTTCTTCATATGACATATAGAAGAATTGAGATCCAAATAATATAAAAGAACTAAAGAATTGAGATACAAATAGAAGAATGTCTGCACTAACAAAGCAACAAGAAAACACATCACATGTAGGCAAACACATATAAGAGTCCATTGTACAAGTGAGGCTAATCTAACAAATCAATTGCCTCCCAATCTTTCACTGGTGACACAAGCAAATGATATATGAGTCCATTGTACAAGTGAGGCTAATTTAGCAAATCATCTGCCTCCCACTCTTGCTCAACATCACTAGGGAAACTCATCACACACAAGAAAACACATATGGGTGTGTGCAAAAAAGTGGACACACCAAAAAAAAGTTGAAAAAACAGCAACCACGTTTGCGGTTTTAAAATTAAAAAAAACCTCATACGCGGTTAGGTCCGTTGTGCCCGAGCCTAAAGGGACAAAACCGCGTACGCGATCCTTTAGGAAATAAGACTGCGTACGCGGTCCTTTAGGAACTAGGACCACGTACGCGGTTTTAGTTCCTAAAGGACCGCCTTGTCAATAAATTATTTTTTTTCATAGTCGATTATATCATTTTATCCCGCGGCTGAGAGCAAATTTAAGGGTTTTTTTTTCTTCCAAACCGCGCATGGGCTACGTATTTTCACACTTAGACGCCATGTAAAGAGGTCGGTTATGCATTTTTTTTTGTTTTTTTTTTACATTTGATAAATTTTATTTATGTTTTCAATTTAAATTCGTTGATTTTGATTATTTTTTTTTACTTTTTGTTATCGATATCAGATTTTGAAAATCCAGAACCACAACAAGACGCACCTCAAAACCCACACCAAAACCCACAACAAAACCCTCATGACACACCTCCAGCTCCTCCTTCAGACCGTACAACAGCTACATAGGAGGATTTGCTTAATCAGTTAGGGCAAAACATTGCTAAAATAACTAGACTGATTGTTAGATTGAAAACATCTGAGATTGAACATCATTTATCCCTTGCCACTAGCCTAGAAACATTGGCTAGTGGTGCCACTGCAGTTTCGAGTCAGATTACAAAATGGGGAAACTATAAGGATAGGTGTCACACTTATTATGCTGATGGGTTATCATATGATGCAGTGAAAAGAAAAAACACAAGTAAACCACAAATATGCGCTCTTTGTTGATCCTAGAACTAGTGAGTCCTTACCTCTTAATGCAAAGAGGTTTCCCATACATTGGTCTACCAATGTGCAGATGGAAAATCTTTTTTGGAATAGGTGGTGGATGGTCTTTGACGAACCGCCTTGTAATAATTTTGAGGTTCCATTATATTTTTTGAGGAAAGTATATTGTGAGTTTGTCCTCAATGAGAGTTCCATGGTAGAGGTGGCGGCTCTACCCAAGATAGACCTGGAGCCCGTAGGGTATTAGACCTGCAAAGTCGTCGCCCCTTATCACACAAACCCAAGGTGCATGAGACGGTCCCAGTAGCCCTGAAAGAGTCGATGGAGCTAGAGACTCTTCAGGAGGCCACAACATTGACTGATGCAATTGTCCAACATGGGACACAGTTAGCACATCCTCTTGGCCCAGACGATGATCCATTAGCTGAGGCAACTGGCATTGGTCAGCGCATTGAGCATGTGTGTCCCACTTTCTCAGGCATCTGCATAGGGATGGATGTTGTGTTGGCCATTTGGATGAATTGATTATGTGTTGCATTGATGTTTTGTCATTGATGTCAACACTAGCTGTTTTGGCTGCTTTACCGACACCCTTCTGGTCCCGGTAAGATGTTTGTTTCTGGTTGGTTTGGATCCGGTATGCTCCAGTATGTTTGGGTTATGAAATTGGCTTATTCATGCTACTCAAGTTCATGTTCAGTCAGTTGGTTTTGGTCTGGTGATCGGATGCTATCCTATTTTTCTAGAAGGCTTGGTTTGTGGTTCTGGTGAGGGTTTTACCGGCAGAGCTTTGATGAAGATCTTTGATGATGTGCATAAGTGGTGTTGGTGCGGCTTCTGGTGGAGATTCAGGATGCTGATGGTGATCATATCGAGACTTAGTTGATCGGGATTATTGCTTTAGCATGTGTGGACCTAAATTGGGTCTTGGTGTATCTAGGTTATGGACCGACTTAATGTAATGTGTGGATTGGACCTCTTGATGTGTTTCAGGGATGTCTTATGAGTTCGATATTATTTGTTTGGTCTTAGGCCAACATGTTTTGTAATTATGTAATTGGTTTATTGTCTGGTGGCTGACCTGATTGTTTATGGTCGAGGGTTTGTATATATATATGCTGTAAGATCTCATTGTAAAATATATCATAGGAAAGAAATATGGATATGTAATGAGCAAATAATGTAATAATCATTTAGGTAGAGGATTTGGTCGATCATTGGTGATTGAGTTGGGTTTATGTAAGAGGATTTAGTCCTCTGGTATTGAGCTTAATCAGAACTGTACTTAGGCATAAGAGATGCTATCTTTGTAGTTCATTCATTTCTCCAGATTGTAGTCTGGATTTCTATGTAGTCAGTGAGACTCCTTTTGTCTTTTGTGATGAGCAATGCGCTCTAGGCTGTTGGCCTTCTTGCAAGTGCAACCCCCTCAATTGTAATTCACATACTTATTGTAGAAGCATTATCTGACTGTGGGTAGGCTTCCCACCGTGGTTTTTCCCTTTGTCAGGTTTTCCATGTATAAATCTCGGTGTCATGTGGATGGTATTTATTCTCTGATTGTTATTTATACTTAATTGGTTTATGCATCCTGGTATTGATCTTTTGGGTTCCGGTATTAAAGTTTTAATTGCTTAAGGTTCCGGTAATTTGAGACAACTAATTCACCCCCCTCTGAGTTGTCTTCCGATTATTTGAACTATCTAACATGTCGATGCTAGTGCATATGGTTCCATGTCCCATCTATGCATGATTTGCAAGAGCAGATGTCAGACCCACACGACTGAGGATGTGGCGCTGAGGGATGAATTGATGGACATGTTGTTTACTAGTCAGCCACAGACATAGGTGTGTTGATTTGAATTCATAACATTTTATTTATCAATCACTTAAAATTTCTAATTGTAAATGAATTTTCATTTATAGATCGATTTAAATTGATACAAACAATATGCATTTCAGGATGCAATAATGGGTGTTAATACACCATCTGATATTCCTCTTGCAGTTATTGCAGCTGCAACTTCGACGCCTGAGGTACAAATTTTGTAACATGTTAAAATAGAATAGTACTTTGAATTCAAAAAACCTTATAAGATATACTAACTCTCTTTAATGCTTGACAATTTTTTGTTTTGTAGGCATTGACAGGGGACCAAATGTCCCACATTGATGATGTTACGATCTCAGCGATCAATTTTGGCCTACAAAGCTATGCGGTATCATATTTTGTACACCGTATTTTATCTATTCTTTTGATGGAATATGCAAGTCATTTAATTTTAGATTTGTTAAATTATGTTTAATATTATCTACTAATATCTCATGTTAATTTTGTTTGTTTTAGGGTACCCCCTCCGTATCTAGGCCTCGTCCTCAGTGAAAGAAATCCTCGACGACACCTAAATGTGGGAAGAAGGTAATTGAACACATTTTTAATTGTAAAATTATTTGAAAAGGTTGAAATTGTCTTAGTTGGAATTTGCAGATTGATTAGTGTTTTTTGTGTGTTTTATATACAACGACCATTAGGCTTTGTAGAATTGTTGAATGCACCTAATACGCCCGAGGATTGAGAGAGGGCAGAGGTATGTATCTCTACTTTATTTTCTTGATTTGATGATTATATGCACATGTACATATGAACTTGTGATAAATTATAATCTTATCATTTTTCATACAAGATATATCCATAGCCGCTTCATCAATGGCGAGCCCTCCTCCATGTACTGGAGAAGCATCTTAGAATCCGATACACTTTTGTTTTATATATTGCATTAATTGTATTTAACCTACAATACTTATCATTATATTAATTGTATTTAATCTTTAATCACTTTTCGTATAGGTAATAGCCACAACTTCTCCATCAATGGCGAGCACTCCTCATACTACTTTAGAAGCATATGAGGCTCTGGTACACTTTTGTTCTCTATATTGTATATTTTTAGTGTTTTTGATCTATATATGTTAGTACATTGTATTAATTATATTTAATCTACAATAGGCCTCTTCATGGTTTAGCCATAACTTGGATCTTTTGAAGTTTGTGTTCAAGAAAACTCCTAAGACTGACAAGAAGAAGACAAAGAAGACAATACATCCTAGATCAACAGATGAGGTAATCTACATTTCAATTGCAAAGAAATTATGGTTAAATGCATAGTTATGTTGATAATTATGAACTATTTTCTACAAAAGGATTCTAACTTGGCTTTTGAATTGTGGTTGTGTAGCCATCTACAGAGTCACGTACTACATCAAAGAGGCTCGATTTTGATGATCCACCACGAGTATAGGATCATATAGTGTTAGTTGTGATCATTAAATGACCAATACATGTAGATATATTCTACATTTTTATTGTATATCGATTTGGACATGGCATATGCCACCATTTTGTAAAACTTGTATTGACTTGGCATATATGCCTTTTTTGATATATATAAATGTTGATATTCGATCCAATAAAAGTGTATTGTGTTCATTATTGTGCATTTCATTGATATTGATAGACATATTCGATACATATAGAATTTGTTCATTGTGTTGATTAATGTGCATTTTGATATATATAAATGATTATTTATAATTGATATGGTTAATTTTTGCTCAAACTATTCAGTGTATTTGGTGGCTGCCCTTTTATAAAGTTAAATGAATATTTGCCTATGTAATCAACAATATCAATATAAACAACAAAAATCTATGATATAAAGCATTGCAATTGTGGAATATGATTTGATAAGCTTTCTAAAATATTGAATTAAACCTACAAAACTCCTTGTCTCAATCAAAATGAAATTCAATGGTAATGGTCAGATTTGATCCGTGGTAATGCTCACTGGATGCTTTTGATTACTTTCATCAAATTTCGGTTTTTGTCTTGTTTTCCATTTGTTTTTATCTAAATAAGGTGATTTGGGACCATTAATGATCATTTGAAGTCATTTGGATAAAAGATGTAAAAGTTGCTCAGTTGTTGTCAAAGTTGTCAAAGTTTTATCGTGGGCACAAACCAACATCACGAGCGCGTCTAGGTGGGCAAGTTTATTCTATGCATGCTCTTTTTGTGTCTCCCAAAGTGTCAGAATGTCGAGAGACACACCCTACCGGTGCGATCTCTCAAGTGCTTTGAGTCCTAAAAATTGTCAAACTTTTACAGATAGTTTCTCGCAATCCAAGATGCATATGATTGATCTGTTTGAACCTAAAGGGTCACGTGAGGCTCATCTACAATGACCTATCTCGGTTTCTGATGACTCAGAGTCATTTTCAAATGGTAGCATTTTTTCACATGCTGCAAAAACCGTCAGTGGCATGCAATGCAAAGTTGCAAGATAGGCTAGATTTGATTCTATTAGTCATGTGCATAAAAAAATATTACGAGCACGTTTGAGTGGGTAGGTTTATGCTAGGAATACTCTTGTTGTGCCTCCCAATGCGTCGAGACGTCGAGAGCCATACCCTACCGATGCGATCTCTCAAGTGCCCTGAGTCCAAAAAATTGTCAAACTTTGATGAATAGTTTCTCACAATATAGGACGCATATGATTGGTCCAATTCAATCTATAGGTTTACGTGATGCTCGTCTACAATGACCTATCTTAGTTTCTGGTGACTCAGAGCCATTTTCAAATGGTAGCGTTTTTTCCCCTGCTATAAAAACCGTTAGTGGCATGCAATGCAAAGTTGCAAGATAGGCTAGATTTGATTTCGTTTGTCGTGGGCACAAACCAACATCACGAGTGGGTCCAGGTGGGAAGGTTTATGTTAGGCATGCTCCTTTTTTGCCTCCCAACACGTCGGAACACTGAGAGCCATACCCTACTAGCGTGATCTCTCAAGTGCCCCGAGTCCAAAAAATTGTCAAACTTTGACAGAATGTTTCTCACAATCCAGGATACATATGATCAATCCGTTTGAACCTATAGGGTCACATGAGGCTCTTCTACAATGACCTATCTTGGTTTCTGACGACTTGGAGCCATTTTCAAATGGTAACATTTTTTCACTTGCTGCAAAAACTGTTAGTGGCATGCAATGCAATGTTGCAAGATAGGCTAGATTTGATTCTGTTCCTCGTGAGCACAAAACAACATCACGAGCGCGTCTGGGTGGGTACGTTTACACTAGGAATGCTCCTATTGTGCCTCCCAATGTGTCGAAACGTCGAGAGCCATACCCTACCGGTGCAATCTCTCAAGTGCCCTGAGTCCAAAAAAATGTCAAACTTTGACGGATAGTTTCTCACAATCCAGGATGCATATGATTGATCCGTTTGAACCTATAAGGTCATGTGAGGCTCGTCTACAATGAACTATCTCAGTTTTTGACGACTCAGAGCCATTTTCAAATGGTAGTGTTTTTTCACTTGCTGCAAAAACCGTAAGTGGTATGCAATGCAAAATTGCAAGATAGGCTAGATTTGATTCTGTTCGACATGGGCACAAACCAACATCACGAGTGCGTCTAGGTGGAAAATTTTATGCTAGGCATGCTCCCATTGTGCCTCCCAATGCGCCAGAACATTGAGAGACATACCCTACTGGTGCGATCTCTCAAGTGCCCTAAGTCCAAAAAATTGTCAAACTTTGACAGACGGTTTCTCGCAATCTAGGATGCATATAATCGATCTGTTTGAACCTATAGGGTCATGTGAGACTTGTCTAAAATGACCTATCTCAGTTTCTGACGAATCAGAGCCATTTTCAAATGGTAGTTTTTTTCACTTGCTGCAAAAATTGTCAGTGGCATGCAATGCAAAGTTGCAAGATAGGCTAGATTTGATTTCGTTCATCGTGGGCACAAACCAACATCACGAGCATGTCCAGGTGGACAGGTTCATGCTAGGCATGCTCCTATTGTGCCTCCTAATGCGTTGAAACATTGAGAGCCATACCCTACTAGTGCGATCTCTTAAGTGCCCTGAGTCCAAAAAATTGTCAAACTTTGACGTACTATTTCTCGCAATCCAGGAAGCATATGATCGATCCATTTGAACCTATATGGTCACATGAGGCTCATCTACATTGACCTATCTGGGTTATCTTCCTGGTCATCCCAAAATGCTTGTCAACAATTTCTAATCCTGCTTCTATCATGGTGCCCTCTACAAGCCCATTCCTATCAAACTATTCTAGTATGAGGGTGAAATGGAATAGAGAGAAAGAGTGAGAAGGAAGGCAAGCAAAAAATTGCTAGCTCTCCTCCATTCTCACTCTGTCTCTTCAAAGGGTGTTTTCTCTCGTCTGAGCCAAAAAGAGGCCTTTTTCTCTTCTGGCCTGCTTCAAACAATCCAAATGCCTAATTTTTGCTCTCCTCCCTAAAACCCCAATAGGAGAAATTCATGCAAATGGAATCAGTAGCTGATGTGCATTCACAAGTTTTAGGGCTAATGCTAGAGTTGTGGCCCGTACACCTCTAAAAGTCTTCCTTCCCAAGCTCTCTAACTACAAACCCACAATAGGAAAATCCAAAACTCCCACTTCCAAAAGTGGCTTATCTCAATTCCAAAACCAACCCGACTTATCACATCACATAAAATCAAAACCCTTAAGATATTCAAAACATAGTCACATATATTCACATATAATCAAAAAATAGTCACAAAACACAGTCACATATATTCAAAAAATATTTTACAAATCATCTCATGGGCTTTTATACAAAATTTGGCATTTAAATATGTGTGAATCAGCTCATCGCCATTTAAATATACAAAATTTGGCATCTAAATATGTACAAATCAGCTCATGGGCATTTATATATACAAAAAATGAATATATAACAATTCGCCGATGATATATACAAAATTCTCAAAATCATTCTACCTTGAACCGTAGAATCAATCAAGTGAGACTTCTGGATTGGCTCTAACCCGTATTGTGTCAAGTATTGCCTCACGGTCAGATTAACAAAGTTTCCTTAAAATCTTGTTCTGAGGTCTACCACGATACTTAATCAAATGAATATTTGTTGCAACAACAAGGTTGGAGAAATGAAGAACATGTTAGTGTGTTTCAAAGTCCTTGAATAACCAAACATCAGAATTATTGATAGGGTATCTCCTAAGCCATGTGCCTGTCATGACAACAGACCCTACTAGATACTCAATACCCTCTCCATCAATGATTGTGGTTGTTGATTTTCTCTTAGGGTCAATACAACGACACAAAAAGTAATTTGTTCCTTCTTCATTGTTCTCTTCTGCAACAATTGCGTACACATGACATGCATATTATAGAATGATAATTAATACGAAAAATAATGTTTGATGTAACAAAATGAGCCAAAAAAATTTCCTGCAATAAAATTTACCCAAAAAATCATTTGGTTCCAATAGGTTGGATACATGATCGAAATCAACTAATGCTTCCATTTGGTTCAACTGCAGTACTTTGGGAATTTTATAGGTATCAATGGGAAGCAATGGTCTATAAGACCATGTGTCAACCCACTCTTGTGATTCATATTCTTCCCACAAAAAATACATACATGAAGAGCAAAAACATATAGTCCGTCTAGTATAAATTACCAGTGAACTTGCATTTGAACTTCGAAGAGAGTGCATGTCACTGGATCCTGCAATTGTACAACAATATTGATAGTTTTCAATGTCATATTTAGTGATCAACCAAAAATATCTATGAACCATTGACGTACTTGCATTACTTGGTCCCATTGTAGAGTTACACCATTGCACAATTGTTGTTGCATCTGTCAACTTAGCACCACCTTTGTACTTCAATTCTTCTCTAGCTAGGGCTCTTTTTACGCATGCTCCTACACCATCATGCTCTCCCTTTCCATGTCCAACCTTAGTGAAATTCCAAAAATGTTGTACACTGCTTGTCACATGCATCCTACTCAACCAATATAACAACCTGGTATTTTTGAATTGCGAGGTGCAATTATCTGACCATGTTATGTGTTGCTTGTATCGTATGTTCCTTTCCGTTAAACTATCATAGAAAAATTTAAAGCATTCTTGCACAAACTCTGATGAATGTGTACGATCGTCACTTATGTAGAAGTGATACTCTCTTACAACCTTTCTATCCTCCTTTGTGCTATCATCTGCATGCATGAATGCTATGTGTACAAAAATTAAAACTTGTGTAGAATGGTAATACATAGATTGCACTTCATTTTGAGGTTGTAGTGTATAATTTTCAGGAAAATCAACTATAGAGACAATTGTACCGAGAGGGAATGTGTACTTGCATAACTTGAATTGGTCATCTAGCCACCGAGCTCTATGTGTATGCATTATGTACTCATAAACTAGTTTATCTTTAAACGTTCTTATAAAATCAGCTACAAATATATCATTTTTCACTAACTCACATCTCTTCAATTCTTTTCCATCTTTAACCCAATATGTCACTGTCTTGTACTTTCCAAAAGATACTAGTTTCTTACCAATTTCATATGTGCTATCCAAATGTAGACATCTTGACAAATGTTGCAAACCATCAAATGTAGCACAAGAACCTTTCAAACACATCATCTTATAATAAATGCAACCATCATCTCTTTTACATAACACACTTGAAATAAATTCTCTTGGTGACTTAGGAGGTGGTTGTATATTGCATTCCTGCAAAACATCGTTAGTGTGCAAAGTACAACATATATGACAATAAATATCATAGTGCATGGAAAATTCAATATGCATCCTACAATAATACGTGGTGCGTATATGATTAATCTTAACATAAAAAGGTTTTGCCATTTCAAAAAAGCTTTGACTAATTCTTATTTGAGGAAACTTTTGAAGGAATCTTTCATAAAATTTTGTTTGAGTCATATCCAAATAGTGTTTGGCACGTGGCTCATGATTTCTAGATCCAATTTGCCTTCTAACAACATCTCTTTGGTTAGGCGAAACCCTTGTGTTGTCGTACCAAAAAGTTTCAATTAATGTTCTTAGTCCATCAACAACAATCTTATCTTTGCATGGTAGTCTACCCAAAAATTCCCAAAGAGAATTATTGTTAGGATCCACTATTTTCTCCCACCTATCTAATGCTTTACGTAATGTTGTTCTACTTATGTTTAATGACTTGTTTTGCTTATCAAACGATCTTTTTTTTTTTTCTTGCTCATTATGGTTGATGTAATAACACATCGAGTAACATTAGAATCTTTAGTACATGATTTTGAACCAATAGCTTGATATGCATCAAATAGATTTCTCAAAATAGTTCTTTTGCTATTACTTTTGGATTATCTTAGGCCTAGAATTTTCATTGTCTGTCTAAAATTCAAAATTTTAATCATTTCAACAATTAATTGGCATCTTGTAGTTTGATTTAAGTTTTCAAAATAGTTTTTCCATATTATTTTAACCATTCTCCTACAAGTTCATTCATTCATTTTTGTTGGCATTATGTGAACCGGCATGAAGACATAATGACATTATATGTTGTCGTTGATGTCAATATGTGTTATGAAGTGAACCGGCATATGTGATATGTGAGAAGGGGGAACTGGCATATGTATGAACCCGTTTATATGCCAAAGTGAAGAAGTATATTTGTTCAGGGTGAACCGGCATGTAGTTATGGGAACCGACACATGGAAGCATTGTATGACTACCGGTTGGTAGGTAGCTTCCACTTCAGGATTTCCGGTTGGAATACCTCAAGTCTATGTGACTCAATCGGTGATCTTTGTATGATGAGTTAGCAGTATAATGGAGGATAGATCGTGTTGACATGTAAGCTTTGTGCACGTGAAGGATCTTGCATATAGAAGACTATTCCTATCCACCTTGGGAATGAGCGAAGTCTGTCAAATGGTGATAACGCGTGATGGGTTATCAACCACCTTGAAATTGGTGGATAATGGACAATGGAGAATGTCTTGAGATCGACTCAAGATTGTTGCATTTAATGCAGTATGATTTAACGGTCAGGATCGAACCGCTTGAATTGCTTAACCTAACAGGTTTAGGGTTTAGGGTTTTTGCTACCGACCTGTATGTTTCCTATAAGGTCGATGTTGTGTTTCTTTCTAAGGTTGTTGGAAAAAGTTGTGTGTGTGTATCCCAAGGAAGTGATACATGATTCTTGCCAGACCAAAGGAGAGAAGAGATACCTGCAAAGTGAATGTGTAGAAGGTGAAGAGGAGCCAAAACGGATTTGCATTAGCATTGAGTGCTGTTACCAAGTCATTGTAATTCCTATTGATCTCTAACCACTTCAACAGTTGTAAAATCCCCTAGCAGGGTAGCCTTAACTGGCTTGATACAAAATCCCCTAACATGGTGGTCTTAACAGGCTTGATTCAAATCCCTTAACCGAGTAACTCAAGGTTAATGAGTTCTGAGAAGACTATAGAGCTCTGGAGATCCTTTAGCTATTGATTTCTTGAAATCCTCTAACAAGGTGACCCTACTGGGTTTAACCCTTAACTGGGTATTATTGCTATCCCTTAACTGGGTGATCCCTAACAGGATCGGTTCCTAGCAGAACCTATTGTAATGTCTTTAACCGGACAAGGCTCCTAATAGAGCGGACTTCAAAAGAGTTCAAAAGCAACTTATGGGTATTCATCCCCACCGTTGTTTTTCCCAGTTGGGTTTCCACGTGAAAAATATGTGTGTCATGTGTGATGCTTCTGTCTTGTGATGCTTTGTTATTACCTGTTGAGCACATGATGGTTCTGTGTTTTATGCCTGTCTATAAAACATGCTAAACCAACTGTTGTGAAGATCAGATATTAGTTTACCTGTTCATGCATGAGGGTGTAATGGTATTGTAGTATTGAGCTAAGAGGAAAGCTTAGTGAGTGACCGGTTTATGATTGTTTTAGCAGTTCTGGGTCTTACTGGTTGCACTCTGCTTCAGCTAATATCATTGCTTGTAGTTATTTGAAGTATTTGCTGTCCAACCGGTTTTGGACTGTATTTTTGTTTGTACTGATTCATCCCCCCCCTCTCAGTACCGGTTTGGTACTATTGGTTCATCATTGAGTTATCAATTTTATCTGGCATTGGCTTCAAAATATTCTCATCGATGTCAATTAGATACTTTGGTTTCCTACAAATGATTCTAGGAGGTGTTAACATCAGTGCATTGAATGCATTAGGTACACATTCATCACATCAAATAGAGCTGGTGTATTTTCACCATTGTGTGCATTAGGTTCATACGATAAATCAAATGTTGTTGGTGCATCTTCATCATTTGTTTGATTATTCATTGTGATCTCTTCTTCAATTGCATTATGTTCATTTGGTAAATCGAATTGAGATGTTGAGGATGACGTACCTTCTTGTCCCATTGTTCTTATGTCATGCAATTTCTTCATACATTGCCTTTGTCTTTCCTTTTCAGCCTCTCATTGTTCCACTGTTATTCTCTTGTTCTTTCCCATCATTAGTACCAGTTGTCCTAAATAGAATGATATTACATATATATGTAAATAAAAGTTCTTAAACAATGAAATAACCATAAAATTGAGTATTATCATTATTTTTTAAATTCAAAACTATTAAAAAATCACAATAACATTGACCAAACTAATAAGAACAACAATTCAATCATTTGAAATCATGCAACACAAAAATTTCACTTACTTCTACATATAAAACTGTCATAGAAGTGCAGTAATAGTTGCAGTGGGGCATCCAATGACCTCAAAAACTTCTTTTGAGGCCGATGGGGATGTTGGGCTACTAAAATTATGTCCAAGAACCATGTACGTGGTATGTTTAGTATCCCCATGCGCGCTTTTAGTCCCTAAAAATTCTCATTAGACCAACGTCCATATTCCTAGTACCCCGTACACGCTTTTAACTTATCAAAACCCCGTACACGTTACTTGTAGTAAAGAAAATGTGAAGGAAAAGGGAGGGGGAGAGAGAGAGAGAGAGAGAGAGAGAGAGAGAGAGAGAGAGAGAGAGAGAGAGAGAGAGAGAGAGAGAGAGAGAGAGAGAGAGAGAATTCCATTGTTTTGTTTTATAATATATTGGAAGGTGAATAGGTCAGATATTTTTCGGGCCATGCTTGAAGGGGATCTGATGGTTCAAAAGAAAGGAGTGATTGTGATAAAGGAGGTGGGAGATAACATTGTATGTTTTAAGTGGTATATACCGAGATGGGTAAACATAATATAGTGATGGAAGAGGTGGGAGGAGAAAGTATTGTGTTTCAGGTTGTAGGTTTCATGGAGAATGGAAGAGTAGAAGTGATAGTGGAGGAGTTAGGAGGAGAAAGCGTGAAAGTGTTTTTGAATTTTCTCTACAAAGTAAAAGTGGGTGATAATGAAATTTTTGCCAATTATAAACAACTTGTGAGGCTTGTAGCCAATTTTCAGATAAAGAAGTTGTTTACCAAGTTGAATTTGTGTATGGATGGGGTATGGAGGAAGGGAGAGAGGGGGATCATGCTGGTTTGTTATTTTTGTAAGCAGTATTGGTACTGATTTTTATATTGTAATAATGGTTCATCTTACCACCTTAGGACACCATATGACCCCTTAGGACATCATATGCTCCTAACGGGTCATGTGGTGTGCTAAGGGGTCACATGATGTCTTTAGGTGTTATGTGGGATCCTAAGAGAGAGAGAGAGAGAGAGAGAGAGAGAGAGAGAGAGCCCTTAGGACACCACATGACCCCTTAGAGCACCACATTAGGCTTATATGATGTTGTTAGGGGTCATATTGTGTCCTATGACCCCTTAGGACACCATATGGTGTCGTTATGGGTTGTATAGTGTCTTTAGGGGTCATATGGTATCTTGTGACCCCTTAGGTGTCGTTAGGGGTCATATTGTGTCCTATGACCCCTTAGGACACCATATGACCCCTTACGACACCATAAGGCATTAATATGGGATGTATGTTGTCCTTAGGGGTCATATTATGTTCTAAGGGGTCATATTGTGTCGTATGAACCCTTAGGTGCTATTAGAGGTCATATTTTGTCCTAAGGGGTCATACAGTGTCCTATGACCCCTTAGGACACCATATGATCCCTTAGGTGTTGTTATGGGTCATAATGTGTCCTTAGGGGTCATATTGTTTCCTACGGACCCCTTAAGACACCATATGACCCCTTTACAACACCATATGGTGTCTTTATGGGTTGTATGGTGTTCTAAGGGGTCATATTGTGTCCTATGACCCCTTAGGTGTCAAATTTTGTAAGCAGTATTGACATTGCTTTTTATATTGTAATAATGGTTCATATTGCCACCTCAGGACACCGTATGACCCCTTAGGACATCATATGCTCCTAAAAGGTCATGTGGTGTTATGTGGGGTCCTAAGGGGGAGAGAGAGAGAGAGAGAGAGAGAGAGAGAGGAGAGAGAGAGAGAGGAGAGAGAGAGAGAGAGAGAGAGAGAGAGAGAGAGAGAGAGAGAGAGAGAGAGAGAGAGAGAGAGAGATGGGGGAGGAAGGGAGTGAGTGAGGGAGGGAGAGAGAGGAATAAAAAAAGGAGGGAGATGGGTGAGAGGAAGAGATGCCGCATGATGTCGTTAGAGGTCACGTAGGGTCCTAATTGAGCCACACATGTGTTACAACACCATATGACCCCTTTAGATATCATACATGGTTCGAAGGGGTCACATGGCATCATTGGGGGCCATGAAGGGTCATAATGGGGCTGCACATGTGTTAGAACATCATATGACCCCTTAGGACATCGTATGGTCTTAAGGGGTCATATGTGTGCTAAGGGAACTTACATGATGTCATTAGGTGTTATGTGGGGTCCACAGAGAGAGAGAGAGAGAGAGAGAGAGAGAGAGAGAGAGAGAGAGAGAGAGAGAGAGAGAGAGAGAGAGAGAGATGTCACATGATGTCATCATTAAGAAACCATATGACCCCTTAAGATATAATAAATGGTTTGAAGGGGTCATATGGCATCATTGGGGGTCATGTAGGGTCATAATGGGGCTGCACATGTGTTAGAACATCATATGACCCCTTAGGACATCATATGGTCTTAAGGGGTCATATGTGTGCTAAGGAAACTTACATGATGTCATTAGGTGTTATGTGGGGTCCTGAGAGAGAGAGAGAGAGAGAGAGAGAGAGAGAGAGAGAGAGAGAGAGAGAGAGAGAGAGAGATGTCACATGATATTGTTAGGGGGTCACATGATATCGTTAGGGGTCACATAGGGTCCTAATTGAGCCACACAAGTGTTACAACACCATATGACCCATTAAGAAACCAAATGAACCCTTAATATATCATACATGGTTTGAAGGGGTCATATGGCATCATTGGGGGTCATGTAGGGTCATAATGGGGCTGCACATGTGTTAGAACTTCATATGACCCCCTTAGGACAACATATAATCTTAAGGGGTCATATGTGTGCTAAGGAAACTTACATGATGTCATTATGTGTTATGTGGAGAGAGAGAGAGAGAGAGAGAGAGAGAGAGAGAGAGAGAGAGAGAGGAGAGAGAGAGAGAGAGAGAGAGATGTCACATGATATTGTTAGGGGTCACATGATATCGTTAGGGGTCACATAGGGTCCTAATTGAGCCACACAAGTGTTACAACACCATATGACCCATTAAGAAACCAAATGAACCCTTAATATATCATACATGGTTTGAAGGGGTCATATGGCATCATTGGGGGTCATGTAGGGTCATAATGGGGGCCTGCACATGTGTTAGAACTTCATATGACCCCCTTAGGACAACATATAATCTTAAGGGGTCATATGTGTGCTAAGGAAACTTACATGATGTCATTATGTGTTATGTGGAGAGAGAGAGAGAGAGAGAGAGAGAGAGAGAGAGAGAGAGAGAGAGAGGAGAGAGAGGAGAGAGAGGAGAGAGAGAGAGAGAGAGGAGAGAGAGAAGAGGGAGAGAGAGAGAGAGAGAGAGAGAGAGAGAGAGAGAGAGAGAGATCAAAAGATAATATATCAATATACATGTACATGTACATACACATATACATATAATACACAAGAAATATCAAAAGATAATACACATACATACATATTATATATATTATACATGTATATATTATAAACATACATATATGTATACATACGTCATACACATATTATATATATATACATACATATTACATACATGTGTGTGTGTGTGTATATACACATATTATATATACATAAAATATCTACATATCTACATATTATACATATACATATATGTATGCACAAACACACCTTTAAAACATACACATTAATTTCTTTATGTTAGAGTATCTTAGGCAGAACCGCGTACAAGGTATTTTCTCCTTAGAACTGCGTACGCGGTGCTTATTCAAAAGAAACCACGTACGCGGTTCTTATTCAAAAGAAACCCCGTATGCGGTTCTTGTTCAAGAAACCCCTTACGCACTCTTGTCTGTTTAGGTTTTGTGAATAGGCTTGGATGACAAAGCTACGGTTTGGAAGTTTGATTTCTCTCCATTTCCCTCATTTTGACGTGTTTTGTTCTATGAACTTGGTTTCTCGACTTTGTCATCATCAGTTTTACACTTCATCAAGTGGGTATTTCTAAAATTGCCACCATATTTTCACCCATCTTCTGAGCTTTCTAACCATATTATTTTTTTAAAAATTTGAACAACAATAACATATTATTATTGAATTTCTTTTACAGTGTCTCCATAGTTCTTAGAGACATACGGTGTACCATTTTTTTTAATAAATTTTGATCTACTTATCCAAATTAGTTTTTTTTTATATATTATTGTAGTACACTTGATTCTTTACAATTTTTATTTTTTTCTTTTGCATTTTTTTGATTATTTTGGGCAACTTATGCTTCGCGCATGAATAGGTACTTGATTTTCAAGATGTGCTCGATTGGAAAAATCATAAATAAAAAATACTCAACAAAAAATTACAAAAAAATACACAACTTCTAGTGCTCACTCTTAAATATCTTTCCGCCAAAGGATTTGTCAAAATACTAAATCTAACTATGACTTTTTTGATGCGCACGTCAGACACTATGTTATGTTTTTTAAAAAAAAACCAGGGTCTGTTTTTTGTGCGTGAAGGATTTGACCCCCTTAATCTTATCCAATTTTGAAAAAAAATAGTAGTTTAGAAACTAGATTCAGAGTAATACAATCTTTGTTCTTTGAGTATCTTCATATCTTAAGTGGATGACTCAACTTTCTCTTTCAAGTTTAGGTTTACCTGATTTCAGAAAAAAAAATTGTCCACTTATACCCCCCCTTTTTCACACCATCTTGGTGCACTTACCCATATAAGAGTCCATTATACAAGTGGGGTTTATCTAGAAAATCATCTGCCTCCCAATCTTGCTCAAAATCATTTAGGGATGGTGGACATGATGCAAGAGGAGATGCAACAAAAATGATAGAAGCTACTCCAAGTTCCAAACAAGGACCATGCTCTAATGATGAGTCATTTTGTTTGTCACTAGGAGCTAGGATTGATGCTTTTGAAAATTTTGAAGATACCTCATGATTAATCTCAATAATATCATACATATAATCACTATTTTAGTATCAATAACATTACTAGCATGAACGTCATCAACCAAATTAATCATAATAGGATCTTTAATGTGTACTAGAAATGAATCATCATTTTGAATAGATAATTTTAACTTTTTCAATGTGGTTGATTTCGATTAACTTTCTCCTTTGGGTCAGACAAAGGTTGGACAAATGGAACCAAGTCAATATTTTGGTGTCTTAGGGGATGAAATGGTTTGGGAAGCAATCTCACAAGCCTTGGCATGATGTCTTCATTGGTAGTTTCTTGAACTACGATTTCTATTGGTATGAATAGAAACTTGTGAAGGTTGGGGATCAATCAACATAGGCTTCTTCTTTTCCTTTGTAGAAGGAGGAACTGAAGAAACCTCACTAGTTTGAGAGATACAAGATGTTGGGCACTTTCCTTTATAGAATGTAGGAGGTGGGACTGCAACATATATAGGAGGAATTGGAGGGGTAAGAAGAAGTCCAAGTCTATGATGAGGAGGAGGAATATCCATAGGTGGAGGATCCATATGTTTACTTAAGGCTGATACAATTTCATGTTTGAATTTTTGATAAGATAAGAAGAGGATAGCTTGACAAGGTTGAAAAGGTTCAGGTTTTTGAGGCCAAAAGCAACCAAGGGTGAAGTTTCCACATCTTGATAAGAGCTTATAAAGACTATGATTGATCATGATAATACGCCCATCATGAGGGAATTTCAAACATTTGTGGATTGTAGAAGGGACAACTTTAATGGAATTGAGCGTAGGTGTCCCAACTTTACATGAAATTTGTCAAAGATAGGGATAATAACAAAGGTAACATGTAATCACTTAGTACCAACCTTGATGGGAAGGGTAATTACACCTATGGTAGGACAAATAAAACCATCATACACCTTAATCATAACATCAAATTTATCATAAGTATCTTGATAAAATTGTTAAGTATAAAGATGTTCTTCAGTGATAACATTCACCATACACACTGGATCAACAAGTACTCATCGTGAGATATTTCCTTTAATTTTTGTAGTAATCTATAATGGTACATTGGGTGCATCAATAATCTCTTAAGTCAAAGGTAATGTCGAGTTTGAGCTTAGGTTTGGTTTGCTCAATAAGATTCAAAACATTGTTGGGCTCTACACACATCTCAACATGAGCTATATTGTTTGAACATTTGCTCAATGACATTGGTTGAATGGGAAGGCAAAGGATTGGTGAAGATTTACAAGTTTTGATTAGGAGGTGCTACAAATGTATTTCCTTCATCATTAACACCATCCATGATTATAGTATTGAATCAATAAGATCTTGGATCACATGCTTCAATTTATATCACTTCTTAGTATCATGGTCGGCTTGACGATGGTATTTGCAAAAGGCTTTTAGATCAAGGGCAACTAGCAAAGGCTTAGAGGTATCTATTGGTTTGACGAGAGGGAGCTTCAACATATTAGCATTAATTAATCTAAGCATGATACTATGCAATGTTTCAGAAAGAGCTACAAAATTACAATGTGTTAATATTGATGATAAAGGGGCCAGACTTGATGTTGTATTTACCACATGTGTATCAATATGATTAGAAGAATTGTTATTGATCTTGATGAAATTCTTGTTTTTTTTGGAACTTTTGAAAGGTTTGATTTTGAGTATCTTCATTCTTATCAACCAGAGCCATTGATAAAGAGGATTCAAAAAGACTCACTTGAAGTTAATAATTATGAAGCTTATCTATAATACCCTTTTGCAAATTATTAATGAAAAATATTCAAACATCACCGTTAGGCACATGATAAGTGGTTTGTGAATGCAAATATTTTTATCTACCAATGAGATTAGTCACTTTTTTTGTAACTTTTTGTTTACAATGCATAAAATTAGTTAAAGTAATTGTAGGACCAATATCATTTTAAAAATGCCGTAGAAATGCATTAGACAATTGAAGAAAAGAATGAATTGATTGAGGAAGAAAGGAACAATACCATTGCAAAGTTTTATCTCTTAATGTAAGGGGGAATAGTTTTTCCATGAGTTTATTGTCATGAGAGAAGTCATTGTACATAATGTTTGAAATGTTTTCACATGAGTTTAGGGGTAACCTTTTCCATTTTATAACTCCAAATGAGGAACCTTCATGTATTGTAGGTCAAGAGTAAAAATAATGTCATCAAAAAGTGGGCTATCCATATCTATTGTAGGGACATTAAATTTGGATTGGGTCAAAGAAGCCAATTGTTATTGTAAGGATGTGTAATGGTAAAAAATTAGGGTTTCCACCACTAAATGTAGTAAAACCACTAATTTTTGCTTAGGGACCAATCTCATTAAAGAGGGGTGAATCCAATAGATCTAATCCAACAAAGATAGGACTGAGAATTCTGATAAGATTCACTGGTTAGAACTTGATTCCCTCTTTTCAGTTGAACTGTGAAAATGCTAAAATTAGGGCAAATGTGTGAATTGGAGCAATTATGCATAAATGGTGAGCTACAATTGTTAAACGGAGCCATGAACTTGGATCTAAGAAATATGTGAATGATCGGCTTTGTTCCTAGGAGGTCGACTTGAATTCTTGGGACCATAATATTCTTCGCTTTGGTCCTTCAAACTTTTTGCCATCCAAAGGGGAACCTGTTCATCTCTATGAATAATGTTAATCCTGAAAAATTATAGCTCTGTATTTGTTTCCTTCACACATAAAAGGAGGGGAAATGGTTGGGAGGCAAACCCCAGTTTAGGAATTAACCTTGAATGAAATGATGTAAATACTGAAATAAATAATGAAAGGATATACCTTAGATATGCAATTGTTGATGATGATGCTTTGCTTGTTGAATGTAATCACATATGTTGTATGAAATGGCATGAACATGACAAAACCCTAATGACACATACATTCTTGCATTTGAATGATATAATTTTTCTCCACAATGGTTGAATGAAGAAAATGTAGTCTTGATGATCTCTGAAAATGCTTGATTAATGCTTCATGGATGCACAAATGCTTCATTTGCTTGGAAACTTAGAACAAATATATGAAATAAGGTTGATCAAATGTCTTTATATAGGGGTATCTAGGTCATTTACCAATTAGGCCAACCTCTAATAGTCATGCAAAGCCACAAAATTGAATTCCCATCGGAGAGATAAGACCCTTCCTTTATTTCAAAATTGGGCCTAACTAAGAGGGACTAGGGCGGAAGGCACTCTGGTCCAAAACCAAGACGTGGGCATCTTGGTTCTTCTCAGAAAAGGACCACAAATAAGCTCTAAGGAGAAGGGTACCCCTCTAGGATGTTTATCAATGGGTGTACATGGCATCAAAACTAGAGTTTGGACACAAAATGAACCTAGATAGTGTTAGGAAATAATGCTTTAAACCCACATTCAAATAATCCATTTCCTACATAAACCATGAGAGAAAAGCATGAATACAAGCTTACAGAATCACCATAATTCAAAGATCAAATAGATAAGCGACAATATAACACAAGATATATCCTGGGAAAACCCTCAATAGGGAAAAAACCCAGCCTCAAAAAGAATCCATACTCCATTGTATTAATCAACCATAAAACAACATAGAGTTACAATGAATACCTCTGAATCATAAAGCCCTCAAATACATTCCCATGTGTCCAAGAATCCACACATCCCATGCCATGCTTCACAAATGCAATCCTCCAAAGGACTCAATACAATGACAACCCAAAACCACCAGCCCACCTTAACCACTAAACATGTGCTTGCTTATATAGACAAAAGCTCACATAAAAACAACTAGTGGTAAAGTAAAACCATGTGACACAAAACCATGTGCTTACCTACCCCTTGACCCCACATTTAATATTGGGTATTAATTTTTCTATTTTTAAATATCTTTCCCCAATATTAAATAATTACAATATAATAATCCCAATGTTACAATACAACTCATCAAGTGGTCTCGAGATTATTCCCAAGGAATTTCTACATGTTACATGTCCATGCGCAACATCAAATGAATAAATAATATATTACATGTGCATGGGAAACCTTATAATAAACAAATATTACAACTACAATATTATTATGCAAGGTGTACAACACCTTATTTTCCCAACAAATAGGAGATGAGGATAAGGCACGCTAAAGTAGGGGCACAAACATGAGGTGTAAATTAGTTCGGTGACAATTTACGATGTTACATTTAGCCCCCACTTTAATGGGAGTATGAGCCTATGCAAATACTTACACTAAAGTAGATGAAAGAGATGAAAGAGAGGAGCAATTAGGATCATAATCACAAGGAGTATGAGGCAACCAAGCCCCCAATCTTAGGATCTTAACTCACTCAATCGCATGCAAGGGCACACAAAACAAGACAAAAACAAAAAGGAAAATAAAGACAAACAAAAGGAAAAAAGGCAAAAGGTAAAAGACACAAAAGCTTAAGACCAAAATAAAACCTCAATTCAACTAGACGAAGAGACCTCGATATCAAAATGGCTCAACTACTAATATCATTCTTGAAAAATGCCATCTCAAGAACACAAGTGATTGCATAAAAGAGAAAGAGCATGCATCATCCATAAACTACAAATAGAAAAGCTATGAGATCATGAGAAGAAAATAAAGAAAGCATGGATACACATTCTAGATGTTTTTTTCTAGGTGATCCATGCGAAGAAGAGTGAGAGAAGACATGGATACACATTCTAGATATGTTTTTCTAGGTGATCCATGTTGGGGAGGAGAGTAGGAATAGTCTAGCTATGTTTTGCTAGTTTCACTTATCCTTGTGCATGTGTGAAAGTGATGTCTGGTTTTAGGTGTTAAGCATCTCGTATAAGATTTCATTTCCTTTGTTTTTGAGCATGAAACAACCTGTGTAAGACATATATTGCAAGTGTTTCTGGTATTAGGAACATCTTGTATAAGAGTTTGTTTGTTGTGGGTTCGAGAATGTGTAACCTTGTTTAAGAAAAATATGAATGTTGCGTCTAGTTTCGAGCATGAAGTATCTTGTGTAAGAGTTTGTTTTCTCTGGTTTCATGAATGAACACCCCATTTAAGACATGCAATTTAATATAGTATAATATAGTACAAAGAGGGCGATATATATGCCCCCCTTAAGATGTCAACATAGCCCTATGTTGATGTCTTAAGGAAGCTAGAAACAAGGATGCCCAACCTTCAACACCAAGGAGATATCCTTTTAAGAAACAATATTCTTAAATCCAAGCCAAAGAGGGAATACTTTTCAAGTAAGGATAAGATACTTGAAAAAGAGATATCTTGCAAAAAGTGTAAAGAGGATCCTTGGTGGAGAAGAGATATTTTCTCAAAAGACATCTACCTCCAAGAGGAGTTCTTAAACAAACATAACATCTTCTACTAACAAAAGGGAAGGAGAACAATAATGTCTATATTCCTCCTAGTGCTAGGTTAAAGGTACTCTTGAGGAATAATGACACACTTTTGACCCAATGTGAGGGGTAAATTTATAATAGATATACATTGCCAAGTGACGAAGAGATTTTAATCAAGGGTACACTCTTCTTGCATAAGAGAGAATCCTTGAGAAAACAACAACTTCACACAAGGAATGACATCAAATCATGAGCAAACACTACTCAACAAAGGAAAAATGGATCCTTAGAAAAGATAGGAGAGATTAATGCCCCCAAGCATATGGACAAAGAGAAGGATTATACAAATTTCAAAGAGAGAGTATTCATAAGAGATGTACCACTTCAAACAATTAGAATGGGTCCTAACCAAGTAACACACGTAATTGCATGAAGGATAATTCTATGCAAGAAAGGACATCATGCTATGAAAAATGTAACCCATAAAAGGAAAAGTGAATCTTAAGAAAGAGGAAAGAGAATTTTTTTTTGCTCGCCCCATAGGCATAAAGACAAGAATAAATAGACTATTATGTTGCTCACTAAGTATGATTGCACCTAAAATTGTACCACCATGAATAAAAATGAACCCCCAATAGGTAAGCTAACAATGTCACATACTAATGAGCAACATAATAGGAACTTGAATGTTATTTGAAATGATTATGAGAAATATGCAATTCTTTGCCACATGTTACTTTTATGATACCTAAATCAATATAATGTTGTATTTTTATTTTCAAAGCTTGGCACCCATTGGCATAATGGTCATGAATTTGATGATACTTGCAAAAAGAAGAATTTTCAAGATGTTGTCTACATTTCCTTCTTCTTTTAAGCCAAAGAAGAGAGATTAAATTGGTGTGAAGAAGTTTGGACAAAAAATTATCTTGTTGTAATACCATTGGAATGAGTGAATTCATCAGAAAATGGAGGAGGGGATGTTGACAAAGGAAGAGGTTGATGTAGCATTGTAAATTATTTCTGGGCTAATTTACACCTCATGTTTGTGCCCCTACTTTAGCATGTCTCCCCCTCATTTCCTATTCAAGTCCGTTTAGTGTCTTAACTCCAACTTTATGCCTCATGCACCTACCAAAAGATTCTCTAGAGAGGTGTCCTCCTTCCTAGGCCCAAATTCTGGTCCCTAATTGAGGAGGACTAGGGTGCTAGCACCTTGGTTCTAGACCAAAGCACCCAATGCCCCAGTCCCCCTCATTGGGACCCAAAATTTTAAGAGAAGGTTGGGACCTATCTCTCTAGCAGGAAATTAAGTTGGTGGCTCAATATAACTATTGGAGGTCGGCCTACTCAGTAAATTGACCTAGATCCTCATATATAAAGCCATTTGATCAACTTAATATCATGGACGAAGCATCTATCTATTCAAGCATTCGACCCAAAATCATTCAAGCATTAAAGTGTTCATCATCAAGCATTTCTAGAGATCTTCAAGGTTGCATTTCCTTCATTCAACCATTGTGGAGAAAATTACAACATTCATATGAAAGCATGTGTGTGTGATTAGGGTTTTGTCATGTTCATGCCATTTCATACAACATATTTGATTACATTCAAGAAGCAAAGCATCATTATTAGTCATTGCAGATTTGCAGTATACCTTTCCATTATTTATTTTAGTATTTACAATATTTAATTCAAGGTTGATTCCTAAATCAGGGTTTGAGTTAGGAAAACCCCTATTTCCAATGTATTTCCCCTTCTTTCTATGTGTAGGAAGCAGGTACGAAGCTGCAATCTTTAGGATAAGCTTTATTTATAGTGACAAATCATTCCCCCATTGGAGTGCGAAAAGTGTAGAGGAATAAAGCGACCATCACACCGGTTCTGACAAATTAGGAGCTCATTTTAGGAACAGGTTCAAATCCTCTTATAATCCTCAAATCTAGGTTCATGGCTCGATCGAATGATTGTAGCTCACTGTTCACACATAATTACTTAAATTCCAACACATTTACCCTAATTTTAGCATCTTTAAGAAATCAAATCTGATAAGCATTTAGACCTCTTAAGTTTAGATCTATCAAATTTATATCTTTCCCTAATGTAATGGTCCCCAAGTAAAAAGTAGTGGTTTTCATCCTTCTTGTGGTGGAAACCCTAATATTTTCACCATTACAATTGGAAACCTAGCTTTTCATTAGAAAAGTGTGATTTCTCATGATTTTCAAGACTTTGTTTCACACATCCTTGTAGACGTCTAAAATTAAATACTTAATTAATTTGAGCCTTTCTACATAATTAATATATTTAATTATGTTTACCCTTGCTCTTCTTAAAATTAATTAAATCAAATTTAATTAATTTTATCACTATAGTCTAATAATTAATTTATTAATAAATTAATTATTTCCCCATTCTTCTAAAGTCACCTAAACCATTATTTCTTCTAATTTTCACTTAGTTAATTAATTTTAATTAATTAACCTAACTAAGGTGATTCCTACAAATCACTTTCTCTAATCCTCATCTAGCCTAATTAGTTCTTCTATAATCATGCTTATCATTATTCCCTAATTTTATATTCCTCCACTCATTCTCTCTCCTCATGTCACATCATCCTAACTTTCCCACTTACACTCTAATCCCTCATTAACTCACCTAATCACCCCTCTTAATCATTTTCACATTCCTAATCCTCAAGATTATGAGCAAGTCAATTATTTTCCATAAATGTTTTTCCCCTCTCACCTTCCAAACCTTAAATGCACCAACTTTGGTCATGTCAAAGGACTTTAAATCCTTTGCACATTCCCATGCCCTCTCTTCCTAAGGAATTTTTATTTTCTTTTTCCTTTATTCTCCCCACACATCCCTTATTCTTGGAACTTTTATTTTATCTCCTCATTCTCCAAGGAATTTTATATTCCTTTTCCCTTTCCAATGTACTTGGGATCTCTTTCCCATGTACCTCGTAGGGAGACAAGAAATGCCTCTATGAAAAATATCTTGAACCCCACACCTTGTCCTCCAAATCATCTCCCACCTTCTTTCAATCTGCACCCTCCATTTCAAATCAATCTTGTCCCTTCATTTGGACCTCCTCCAATCTATAAATTAGAGTCTCCTCCCCTCATTTAAATATCCATCAATAAACTAATCTTATGCTGTCCAAGTGAGCCTTAGAAATCACCCATAACACCCACATTATGCCCAAATCATTTCACACTTGGCCAATCTCCTTCCATCATAGCATTTTTCCATCAAATCCCTTTTTTTTGTTGAGTAGTGGAGAGAAATCCTCACCCATCTAGGAGCCAATCCAATTAAGTGGAGCAAGGGCACACTTCCACTTCATCAAAGGCTCAATCCAAAGAGCAAGAGAAGGTTTTGAAGGTATAATGTTTTGTTTTATGCATGTTTGAGTGATTTTATGTTTATTTGAATTAGAACTAACCATTAACATCTCAATAAATTTTCCCTTGGTTCAATCCCAAACCATGTCCATTGTATCCATGTGGATATGTTGAAATGTCTAGAGGAAAGGGTTCATTCTTAGTATCAAAATATAAAGAGCCCCCATTATTATTAAGACATGTGTTGGAAGGAGAGGTGGGAATTGGTTTAGAAGAAGCTTGGATAAAAGACACAAAAGGCTCCTTCAAGGCTGCACTCTTAGATTGAGGGATCTTATACCCATTAAAGGAGGGTGTAAAGTCTATTGTACCCCAATTTCTTGCTAGAGAAGCATCATTAATAGGAGATGGTGTTGTTGAAGGAATCATAGTACTAAAGGGGGAAATATATCCCACTTCATCAAGAGTGAAATTATAAGGATTAGGATCAACCTTTACTGTGTGAATTTCATTGTTATATATGAATTTGATTGTGTGATGAAGGGTAGAAGGGACTACTTTCATAACATGAATCCATGGTCTACTTTGAAGAAGGTTATAATTAAGACAGTTGGGCATGACATGAATAGGAGTAGGTAAATTCATGGGTCTTACTTTAATAGGTAATATGACTATACAAATGACTCTATAGGAACATTATCAAAGCCAAACACACAAAGATGATTAGGTTGAATACACGAATAATCCCAATTTATCTTATCTAATAAGTCAATAAAACAAATTTTAAGTGTTGACCCATTATCAATTAAAGTACCTTTTATCTTTTGTTCATAAATGCAAGGAGTAATCATAAGGGGATCATCTCTATTTTTAACCTCTATAAAAGGCAATTCACCTTGTGAGAAAGTAATATCATTTGGTTTAGAAGAAGGAAGAGGAACCATCCTTTGTAAGGATTCTTAGATCAACTTATGACGTGAAGGTGAAGTTTGAAATTATTATGGAGCTTCTCAACAAGATTAGGTTCCCTATCAACATGTTTCTTAGGATGAGGTGGGGGGGGGAGGAAGGGAAGTGAAATTTTTTTTGGGATCTTTATTTTTGGCACAAGCATTAAATGTGTGATGTATTTCAGAACCATATTTTTGTTCTAGTTTCCTTTCCATATCACCTCTTTCACATATGTATTTTGCAACCTTGTAGGATATTGGGAGGTTTTTTGGGTCTAGGATTCTCATAACTAGAAACATGAATGGTATTGACTTGATTAGGTTCTTTTTTCTCCAACGATACATCTTTAGGTGGGAGAGCATCAAGGAAGTTGCTAATAATTTAATCTTCTTTCTCCAAGGTATCTTTATGTTGGCATTTGCATGAAGATTGCATTAATGATATGTTATGTTGTCATTGATGTCAATTAACCGGTAATGATATTGTTGATATTGTTGTAATATTGTTTTGTAACAGGTAGGAAGAATTTGTGGAGTGAACTGATATTTCTATATATTAGAGAGTTGAATTGGTAACTGGTAAACCCTACATGTTGTTTTTGATAAACCTTAACAGATTAAGTTTGGTGAATTGGTTATATTGGTTTATGATCTGATGATGAGCAGCAATGATTATGACACGTATGATTATTGTCTGAAGACAATTTCAAGTGATTTTGGCGAGTTGTTGTAATGGTTTTTGTCTAGAGAATGAGCAAGTATATTGCATATAATGCAAAACGCGTGATGAGTTACTAAGTTCGATGAAGTGGTGATCAAGGAGCGATCGAGGTTTTCTTGATTGATGTGCAGAGATTGCTATGTAATCCAATGATCATACTTGAACCAACTTGTTTGTAATCTCTATGAGAATTAAGTTTTTGTTGTGTTACCGACCTAATTGATTTGTTTATAAGGTCGATGAAGTTGTTTTGGCAAAGTGTTGGCAAAGATCAGTTGAGTGTGTGGTTGCCGAACCGGATGATGTATCTGTAGTTTGAGTAAAGGCAAATAGGAGCATGAAAAGGATTTGATCAAGCAAGTGTAGTGCTATTCAGACAGATTAGCAAACTCCTATTGTTTTCTAACAATTACAGTAGAATTGAAATTA
This sequence comes from Cryptomeria japonica, assembly GCF_030272615.1. NCBI lineage: Eukaryota > Viridiplantae > Streptophyta > Pinopsida > Cupressales > Cupressaceae > Cryptomeria > Cryptomeria japonica. The sequence continues at coordinate 558,446,618 of NC_081408.1, read as the reverse complement.
CCTAACCGGGTAATCTCTAACAAGCTTGGTGCTATTCAAATCCTCTAACAAGGTGATCCATTAGCTTGGATTTTCAAATCCTCTATCGAGGTTACTCCTTATAGGGTATTGCTTCTAACAAGGCATTGTAGTCAATTTCTTAACCAGGTGGTTCCTAACAGGATCAATTCTTAACATAAATTTTGTAAAGCTTTAACATGCTAGGCTCCTAACAGGGCAAACTTCAGAAGAGTTCAGATAGTTATCTTGTGAGTCTCATCTCACTGTGGTTTTTCCCATTTGGTTTTTATTTGTGTCAAGTGGTGAATGCTTTTGTGGTTATGTTCTTATTGTTGATTTACTTAACTACTTAACTACTTTGATAAGTTATGATAGCCAGGAGCATTGAGAAATGAAGTCTATTGACATATGAAAAAGCATTTGGATGTTTATGAGTTTGAAATTGTTTACTGTTAAATTGTTGTAACAGTCAATCGATTTATCTTATGAGTTTTTACCTTGACAATGGTATTACATTGATAGTTCTAAGTTTACTTTGAGAGATTGATTTTTGAGATTGGTGAAGTTTGTATCAGTTTTTCTATCTACTGATTCACCCCCCCCTCTCAGTAGTTGACCGGATACTTATTCTTTCATCATACCATCAATTGGTGTCAGAGCATTTTAGGTCCTCTAAAGTCTAAGCCTAATAGCTTGAGGTAAAGATCTTGTAGATCATGATGAAGAAGGAAGGTACAAAGTTTAATAAAGAGAACTATAGGATATGGAGTGGCAGAATTAACATTTATATCAAGAGTTTGAGAAGCCAATATTGGGAACATGTCGATACTAAATATGTTGCACCTACTGGGATGTTGACTAATGATTAGAAGAAAGAGCAACAAGAAATAATTGAGCATTAGAGGCTATTATCAGTTATTTGTTTGATGCAAAGTATGTAGATGTTCATGGTCTAGAGACTACATATGAGGTATGTAAAAAACTTGAAGAGATTTATATCGGTGATGAACATGTTAAGATTGCTAAAGAAGATAGTCTAAGAGGAAAGTTTGATGACACGCGGATGGCTGAAGGTGAGAATATCCAATAGTATGGTCAAAGGATAAAGGAGATAGTCGGTGAAATTAAGAGTGTAGGAGGTAAAGTGGAAGATGCCACAATGATCAGTAAGGTACTAAGAACCTTGCTATCGGTCTACGCTATTCGATTTGCAGCCATTCAGGAGCTAAAGTCCATTGAAAAAACTAAGGTAACTCTTGACTCCATCATTGGCAAGCTTACTGCTTTTGAATTAAATGGTTATGATGGTAGTGTACAAAAATCTGAGTCTACATTTAGAGATTCTATTTCTAACCCATCTATGAGGAAAAGTAGAGATGCCAGTCACATTTATGAATCCAGATCCAACAGAGAAGCTAATGATGAAGACAGTTTAGTTGAGCTTGAAGTATTGTTGGCCAAGCGGTTTCCTAGAGGTACAGGTAAATATAGAGGTAAATTACCTTTGAAATGTTTTGCATGCAACAATATTGGACACATAGTTGCTAACTATCCTAATGGTGATAATGAGCACAAACAAGAGAAATTCAAGAAGTATAAGGGTAAAGGTAAAAGAGATTGTCTTATTGTTGTTGATGCTGTTATCACTGATAAAGAATTTGATGGTGATGCTAATGAAGACATTGTGTTTGTAGCCATTAAAGAAGAGATATCAGACCAGAAGGCATTAGTATCCAGGATGGATAACTCCGATGATTGGATCATTGATAGTGGTTGTTCACATCACATGACCGGTGATTAGAGCAAGTTTCTTTCTTTGAAGGAATTTGATGGCGGAGTTGTAAGATTTGGTAATGACTCACCCTGCATGATTAAAGGTAAGAGAACTATTTCTCTTAATGGAAAGAGTAGTGTAGATGATGTCGACTAGGTTGAAGGTTTAAAGAACAATATTTTGAGTGTGGCACAACTCAATGACGAAGGATACCCATTGGAGTTTAAGAATGGTATGTGCAAAATTTGTGGTAGTAAAGGTGAACTAATTGCAACCGGGAAGCAGACTAAAGGTAACCTATTTCACCTTAATCCTAAAGTCAACAACTATTTAATTGCAAAGATAGATGATAGTTGGCTTTGGCATAGGAGATTTTGTCATATAAACTTTTATAACATTGTTAAAGTGAGTAAGTCCAAGATAGTGAGAGGTTTGCCTCAGTTGGACAAACCGGTTAATGCTCTATGTAAAGAATGCTAGTTGGGAAAGATGACATCCTCAACTTTCAAGAGCAAATCTTTTTTAGTGGAATATTTGTTAGATTTGGTTCATACAGATCTTTGTGGACCAATAAGGACAAAAAGTATTCAAGGTGACAAATATTTTATGATCTTCACTGATGATTGCTCAAGGATGATGTGAGTCACATTATTGAAGGATAAGACTGAAGCTTTTGGTAAGTTCAAGGAATTCAGGGCCTTAGCTGAGAAGGAGAGCGGTAAGAAGATAAAGTGTCTGAGGATAGATCAAGGCGGTGAATTTACTTCTGAGGCATTCACTAGATATTGTGAAGAAAATGGTATCAAATGACAGCTTTCTGCACTGAGGACACCACAATAGAATGGTATCGCAGAGAGAAACAACCGGTCAATCGTTGAAGCTGCTAGGATGATGTTGATACAAGGAGGTGTAGCAAAAACTTTCTGGAGAGAAGGTGTCAACACAATTGTCTACACTATGAACCAGATTCTGGTAAAAAGAGGTAAGGGCAAGACTCCTTATGAATATTGGTATGGAAGATCACCTGATGTTAGTTATTTCAAGATATTTGGAAGCAAATGTTTTATTAATAGAGGTGATTATATTAGAAAATTTGAAGCTAAAAGTGATGAAGGTATATTTCTTGGCTATTCTACCAAGAGTAAGGCCTACAAGTGTTTTAACAACTGGACATAGAGAATTATTGAGAATGTTGATGTTCAAGTGGATGAATATTCTGAAGTCTTAGAGGAAACCAGTTTGGAGAAAAAGGATGAAGATCCTTGCATTTTGTTTTTGGAACCAGAAATTGTGAAATCTGAAACCGGCAAAGCAAATACTGATGTACGGGTTCAACCAAAATAGATAAATTCAGAAGAAGATGATGATAATGAAGAAGCTGAAACTGAAGATAATGATCATGTTATTCCAAGATATGTGAGACTGAATCACCATCCTGAACAAATTATTGGGAATAAGGATGCTGGAATACTAACCAAAAGAAGAATCAGAGAGAATTCTTGCATGATCTCCACTATTGAACCAAGAACTACTAAGGAAGCATTTGGTGACGATCATTGGGTTAAAGCTATGGAGGAGGAACTAGATCAAATTGAGAAGAACAACACATGGACCCAAGTACCCTGACCAATAAATAAAAATGTGATAGGGACTAAGTGGGTATTCAGGAACAAATTGAGTGAAGATGGTGTTGTAGTTTGCAACAAAGCTAGGTTGGTTTGCAAAGGTTGTGCACAAGAGGAAGAAGATTATGATGAGACTTTTGCACCAGTGGCAAGACTGGAAGGTGTCAGAACTTTACTTGCATTTGCAGCACATAAGAAATTCAAGGTATACCAGATGAATGTTAAGTCAACATTTTTGAATGGGATACTGGAAGAAGAAGTATACATTGAGCAGCCAGATGGTTATGCTTTGACTGATGAGAAAGACATGGTATGAAGATTGCATAAGGCTTTATATGGATTAAAGCAGGCACCGAGAGCATGGTATGAAAGGCTTCATACACATTTGATGAAGATAGGATTTCTGAGAACCAGTGATGATAGTAACATATATCTCAAATTTGAAGGAGATAAAATACTGGTCAGTGAAGTATTTGTAGATGATATCGTATTTGGAGGTGATGTTGACATGAGCAATAGTTTTGTAGATGAAATAAAAAATGAGTTTAAAATGTCATTAGTGGAAGAAATAAATTTTTTCATAGGCTTGCAAATACAACAAATGAAGAATGGTATTATCATCACACAGTCTAAGTATGTGAAAGAGGTCTTGAAGACATTTGGCATGAGTGACTTTAAACCAATTGGGACACCAATGGTTACAGGTTGTAAGTTGTCTAAGGAAGATGAATCCACAACTGTTGATGAGAAGGAATACAGGTCAATGGTTGGAAAATTGCACTATGTTGTTCACAACAGACTGAACATAGCTCATGCAGTTGGCATAGTTGCTAGATTCCAGAAGAATCCTAAGGAAGCACATTTGATAGCAACCAAGTGAATTTTTAGATATTTGAAAGGTACTGTTGACTATGGATTATGGTATCCATACGGAGGAAATTTTGACTTGAAGGTGTACACAAATGCAGATTGGGCAGGAAATGTTGATGACTAGAAAAGTACAACCGGTGGAGCATTTTGTCTTGGAGGAAGACTTGTTTCATGGAGTAGTAAGAAGTAGGGTTGTACATCACAATCTACTGCTGAAGCTGAGTATGTTGGAGCTTACATGAATTGTACTTAGGCTATCTGGATGAGGCACATTTTGTAAGGTTTTATGATGAAGATTTTAGAACCTATAAAGATCTTATGTGATAATACAAGTGCCATAAATATTTCCAAGAACCCTATTTTGCATGCACTACCCAAGAATATTGAATTGAAGTATCATTTCTTAAGGGAAAAAGTATAGAGTAAAGATGTGATCTTGGATCATGTTTCTACCAAGGAGAAGCTTGCAAATATCTTTACTAAACCTCTGCCTAAGACTACTTTTGAGTATCTTAGAAGTCAGCTAGGGGTTGTACCCCTTCATGAGGTCAGTTAAGCATGATGTAGATTACATCAGTCCCAGAGCATCAAGTTGCAGGTTGTTGATGCTGCACAGTGAAATTTGACATTACATGTTTTACTTTCAATTTGGCATTGCTGTCAAAGGGGGAGAAGAATTATGTGATTATGGGAAGAAGAATCAGTGACAAGCTGAAGACATGGAGAGCATGGTTAATACTTGGTAATGTAAACCAAGATTCCTATTCACAATCACAACAACAATAAATGGTATTGATATTTGCATTGCCATCAATTTGCATGAAGATTGCATTAATATTATGTTGTGTTGTCATTGATGTCAATTAATCGGTAATGATATTGTTGATATTGTTGTAATATTGTTTTGTAACTAGTAGGAAGAATTTGTGGAGTGAATTGATATTGCTATATATTGGAGAGTTGAACCGGTAACTGGTAAACCCTACTTGTTGTTTTTGATAAACCCTAACCGATTAAGTTTGGTGAATTGGTTATATTGGTTTATGATTTGATGATGAGTGGCAATGGTTATGACATGTATGATTATCGTATGAAGACAATTTCAAGTGATTTTGGCAACTTGTTGTAACGGTTTTTGTCTAGCGAATAAGCAAGTATATTGTATAAAATGCAAAGCGCATGATGAGTTACTAAGTTCGATGAAGCGGTGATCAAGGAGCGATCGAGGTTTTCTTGATTGGTGTGCAGAGATTGCTATGTAATCCAATGGTCATACTTGAACCGACTTGTTTGTAATCTATATGAGAATTAGGTTTTTGTTGTGTTACCGACCTAATTGATTTGTTTATAAGGTCAATGAAGTTGTTTTGGCAAAGTGTTGGCAAAGATTACTTGAGTGTGTAGTTTCCGAACCGGATGATGTATCTATAGTTTGAGTAAAGGCAGATAGGAGCATGAAAAGGATCTAATCAAGCAAGTGTAGTACTATTCAGACAGATTAGCAAACTCCTATTGTTTTCTAACAATTATAGTAGAATTGAAATCCCCTAACCGGGTAAGCTCTAACAATCTTGGTGCTATTCAAATCCTCTAATAAGGTGATCCATTAGCTTGGATTTTCAAATCCTCTACCGAGGTTACTCCTTATAGGGTATTGCTTCTAACAAGGCATTGTAGTCAACCCCTTAACCGGGTGGTTCCTAACAGGATCAGTTCTTAACAAGACTTTTGTAAATCTTTAACATGCTAGGCTCCTAACAGGGCAAAACTTCAGAAGAGTTCAGATAGTTATCTTGTGAGTCTCATCTCATCGTGGTTTTTCCCATTTGGGTTTCCATGTCAAAAATATTTGTGTCAAGTGGTGAATGTTTTTGTGTTTATGTTCTTATGGTTGATTTACTTAACTACTTAACTACTTTGATAAGTTATGATAACCAGAAGCATTGAGAAATGAAGTCTGTTGACATATGGAAAAGCATTTGGATGTTTATGAGTTTGAAGTTGTTTACTGTTAATTTGTTGTAACAATCGACCTATTTATCTTATGAGTTTTTATCTTGACAGTGGTATTACATTGATAGTTCTAAGTTTACTCTGAGAGATTGATTTTTGAGATTGGTGAAGTTTGTATCAGTTTTTCTGTCTACCGATTCACCCCCCCTCTCAGTAGTTGACCAGATACTTATTCTTTCATCATACCATCACTTTATGGGTAAGACAATATTTAGGAGAACGACAAAAATAACTCATTAGTGCTTCATCTCTAGTGGAAAATTAATTGAAATGATAACATGGTATGGTATATCTAGGAAAGGTAGTTATAATATAATCCACTTGCACCGAATGATCCTCATGGTGGAGGTACAATTAAAAAGTAAGATGAATATCATTCTTCAAAGGTTCATTCTTAGGAAGAAGATCATTGAAAGAAGTGTTCACAACCTCTTCTTGCACCAATGTGCCCTCATTGGTAAGAACAAATTTGGGAGAGGATAAATCAATGTCCATCAACACTTTTTCTCCAGGAGAGATACCATGTATGGAAGGTAAGGTATCATTAAGGAAGGTGTTTATGATATCATCCTCTTCCTCTAAGATACACTCACGGGAGAGGCACATTTTAAGAGAAACATCAACATCATTCTTCAAAACTTCATCCTTAGGAGGGAGAGTTTTGAAAGAAGTGTTAATGGTCTCTTTTGCACTAAAATGTCCTCATGGATAGGAGGATCTATAAGAGAGGGATAAAGTGAAACACAGGAGGCTAACCCATTATCAAACCTATGAAATAAATGCATCATGGAACTAATTGAAAACAAAATGACAACAATATGCTTTTTCAAATGATAACATATGCAAAATACATGATAAAAAGAGATGCAATTTTTATGATGTTTTGTCTAATGCATAAATAATGATTGAATGCATATCAGTCTAAATATAACATGTCATAACAATTAGATTTGAAAATGTAATTGAAAAATTATGAAACCCACAAAAAATTAACCAAAATAAATTAGGGTTTTATGAATTTAACCTCTAAATTTATATAATTAAATTGAAAATCAAACTTGTAAATAAAAATTTGAATTTGCAAATGCATAAATACCCATATCTGAGAACATAAATAAAAAAATAAGGTGTAAGATGTTGGTTTCACCAAAATGTAATTGTGAAAAATTAGGGTTTCCACCATTAAATGCAGTAAAACCGCTAGTTTTTGCTTAGGGACCAATTACATTAAAGAGGGGTGAATCCAATAGATCTATCCTCAATCAAACAAAGATAGGGATGATAATTCAAATTATATTCACTGGTTAGAACTTGATTCCCTATTTTTAAGCTGAATTTTGAAAATGATGAAATTAGGGTAAATGTGTGTGAATTGGAGCAATTATGCATAAATAATGAGTTACAATCATCAAACGAAGCCACAAAATGGGATCTAAGGAATATGTGAATTTTTGGATTTGTTCCTTGTTAGGAAACTCACAGATATTGAGAGGGGGGGGTGAATCAATATCTAACTGGTAATTAGAATTTGTCAACTTAAAACACACAGAACATATCATAAGAATGTACCGATATGCAAGAAATAATGAAATAAACAAAATTAAAAACACCCACATGAAAAGCACACCATGTCACAATGTTTTAACAAGGAAACCCGGTGTGGGAAAAACTTTGGTGGGATTTGTGACCCACAATATCCACTTACTGGCCAATAAGAGAATATTACTTACAAAAGGGGGGCCTGCACATGCAGGAAGGCCAATTGCCTAGAGCTCACTACTCAATGGGAAGTCTCACTGACTTACAATGTGGATTATACAAATCCAATATCTTGTACTGCTTTACAATAGAAATTATAATGCTTGATCCAGTACCAGTTTTTGCTCTATTCTTTACATAAAACCTTTAACCTATATTTCGCATAATAGGTCTGCCTAATATCTTCCTTTTTCTCTTACATCCCTTACTTACAAAATGTCTACAATGATCTCTTTTATATATAAGAGTCATTTTACAACTTTCCAAGTCGGCTTACAAGGTTTTTACAATAATAAACAAAATATAATATAACAAAAATCCTGTCGGCCTCTGTGCCGGTATGCTTCCTTTCTCTGTGCTGGTGTAGAGTGTGATCTGTTGATGTCGGTGAACTATCTTGCCGGTATAATGCCTTGCCAGTGTAATGCCTTGCTGGTGCCATAGGATTGTAAGGTTGCCATCAATGACAAAACCTTCAATCACATACAATGTCTCATGGGAGTGTGCATATGCCAACAATCTCCCCCTTTGGCATTGATGGCAACACTCATGAGAAATTTCAAAAGTGTATCAAAAAATGTGAAGTCCAAAAAGGTTACCAAAAATATGTGCTCCCCCTGAGCATATGATTCTTGTGATATTGAATTTTCTCATACCACTACTCCCCCTTTGGCATCAATGACAAAGGTTGTCAAGATTTTAGTAGAGTTTATGGTTTCAACCTTGTAACTGGGTAGTTACAATTTGAAATAGATCTACCAAAATCAAGTTTATACTCTCCATAAACTTTTTACTGTCTCTTATTGTTGTTTCTGTTCTTTTAACTGTACCTATCAGGTGCTGCATATGCTCTGCCGGTGTTTTCTGTTCCTGTATCAGTGCCTCAGATATTTCCTTCTGCAATGATGCTAGATAGTCCATTCTTGGACTTAGTTTTAATCTCAGATGTTTTGCCTTATTCACTATTCTCTCCTTTTCTCTTTCTAATTTAAGTAACTCTTCCTCAAAATTTGTTATCCTTTGGTCAAAAACTGATAATCTATTAGGTGAGTTAACAAAATTATCAGCAATTTTATTGATTTCATCTTGTACCTTGCTTATTTTCTTATCTATGTCTATTGTCAAAAATTTTGTCTTACAGGTGTCTTTGTACAGAGTTTTGTACTATTTCAATAAGTTACACAGTTCTGGTAGAAGTGTGCCAAAATCCCCAGTACACTTCTTTATCTGGTCTTCAAAGAATTTTTGCTTTTCAATTTCTACTTTGTCCTTCAATGTCTCTTCCTTTATTTTCTCAATGTTCTCTATGATATATTTACACAAAGTATCAAGTTGTCCTAAAGAATCTTTATTGTCTATATTATAGTTAGGAGCAATTACCTTCAAAATTGGGATTGTGTCATCTATAGCTTTGTAAGCTTGTGAACTACAATCTGTTATCCTTTTGATTGAATCCAAAAGTACTTCAGTTACATTTGTTGGTTTGTGGCCTGTTGAGGAGGAACCAACATTCTGAATTCTACCAGTGGAAGAAGTAACCAAGCTTGTTGTGACCTCTGGTAGGTCTATTTGTGTTTGCATTTCTTTAAGCAATGGTTTGTGTACTTCTGTAGTTGCTGGTGGCACTGTTTCCTCATGAACCTATTCCTGTTTCTGTTTTGGAGCTTGTTCCTGTTGTTGTTGCATTTCTTGTTGCACTGTCTCAGTTTGAGCTTCTGCCTATTGTTCTTTGTCATCTACTAGTTTCTCCTATGTTTTAACAGTTTGCTCAGCTACCGGTGGCTCACTAGCCATTTCAGTCTTACCAGTTGTATCTTTGTCTACCACAATATTGATCTTTTATGTATCAACATCTACTGTGTATAAGACTTCAGGATTAGGATTGACATCCTCTTCATCCATACTTTCAGCTGCTGGTTGATCTTCTGTAGTTACTGTTACCGGTGATGTGAAAGAAGGTGGGCGTAAGTTGTCTTTTACTTTAATACTCGAAGGTCCACCAACCTTTCCTTTTCCTTTGTCTCTTTCTTTCTGATATACCTTTATTGGTTTGGGGTTCCGGTATTCTTCCTGTTTTTCTTTTTCAACTAGGAATATATCACATGCATTTTCTATTTCTTCAGTCACCTCATTGACTCTTCCAACCATTAATGCAATGTGCTGGTGTGTAGTAGAGAATACTGACCGGTTGGCTTGAACAATTAAATCATCAATTTCTTTAGGTGAGTTCATTGGGTACACAACAAGTAGCTTTTCTATCTTGGTTTTCTTGTCAAGTTCTATTACTGCTTGTCTCCTTGCTTCCAGTCTTTTGGACAGTTCATCTGGTACTTCATCTACAACTTCCATCAAAAAATTCTTATACATGTCCATATGCAATATAACACTGTTTTCTACTTGTTATTTTTCATCTGCTGTCAGAGTGTCATACAATTTCTCTATATTCTTCAGTTTCCCTTCCTCTATAATTTCATTCAATAGTATATCAAGAGGAGCCAGGTTTTTTTTTGTTCTCTTCTTCTTCTTGGGTGTCAGTTTCTTCTTTGGTGTAGTCTTCTTAACCGGTGATCTCACTGCTTGTTGTTTCTATCTTGTCCTCCTAGGTGAGGGTGTGGTTGCCAGTGAGAGATCTCTTTTCCTTACAACTCTTTTGAAAGATGCAGGCATGCCACTCTCCAAAGAAGTGCCTACCGGTGATAGATGAGTCTCAGGCTGTAGAGTTCCTAGCTCATCCTCAGTGATACCGGTTTGTTTTAACACATCTTCTTTAATAGCCTTTGCCTGTCTAGAGCCTCTTCTCACAACTACCTCAACCTTTTTCACTCTCTTCTTAGATTGTATTTGTTTTTCTATAGTCTCAGCACTACCAAATACTTCTTCCTTTGGTTCATTTGGTGCTTCCAGAAGTGCTTTAGCATAAGTCTCAATTATGTGATCATCTGTCTCGTAGCCCATCTTTGTTACTCATATTGTTCTTGGGATGACCGCTTCCATCCAAATTTCATCCTTTTTGATTACAAAACATATTTCATCCTTATATTTGTCAACAATCTTTTGTGATAATCTGATTCTCTTCTTCATTTTGGTCTTAAGTGCTTGAAAGAAATCATGGATATTGTTTTCCTTATCTTCTCCCATATTGTTGAATAATTCTGTTAGTTGTTTACCTATCGGTATATCAAATCCAAGTTCTTTGTAACCTATACCGGGAACTTGTTTGGTTATATGTAGCATCAAACATACTAGCAGATTTCCAAACCTAAAAGTTCCTTTCTTATCCTTCTTAATCTTGCCTAGGTTGTTAATTAACTCATCCTTCTGTTAGCCTAGGAGAAAATAACAATCTGGAATCTCTGTTAGCAGCAGATAGAAAAAAGAATGGAAAGAATGGCAATCTGAATATAATTTGTATTCCAATAAAAAAACTGTACATCCAAAATAAAATAAACAAGCAGATATAAAGAAGAGGCAAAAACAGTTGTAAACTGTTATACAAAACTGCCGGAACAGAAAAACCTAATAAATAAACTAATGAAAAATTAATCTAAATAAAACTAAACCCGTGAAGAGATATTAACATCCCCCCCTTAAACTGAAGGGGTTAAGCTGAGCATTTCTCTAACATCTCAAACTTTTCTCTGCCCAAAGCCTTGGTAAGAATATCTGTTGGTTGATCTGCAGTGGGGCAATATTTAAGGTATATGGTGCCATCTTTCACATAATGCCGAATCAAATGAAACTTTGTATTGATGTGCTTGGTGCAATCATGAAATACTGGATTTTTAGCCATTTTGATAGCAGATTGATTGTCAATGAAGAGTGGAGTTGATGAAATCTGTGGTGTCTAAAAGTCTTCAAGAATTCTTCGAAACCATAAGATTTCCCGAGTTGCTTCAAAGGCGGCCATATATTCAGCTTCGGAAGAAGAGGTAACAGGAACAGATTGCTTTTTAGATCTCCAAGAGATGAGAGCAGATCCAAGATACATTAAATACCCGGATGTAGATTTTCCATCTGTAGAATCACCCGCATAATCAGAATCGGAATAGCCAACCAAAGAAAATTGGTTTGTCTTGGAGTATTTGAGCCCATAGTGCTGAGTACCTTGCAAATAGCGAAGAATGTGCTTGGCAGCTAACCAATGAGTTTCTCTAGGTTGTTGCATAAACCTTGAAAGAACTCCAATAGCAAAAGAAATATCCGGACGGGTAGTTGTAGCATAAATCAAACTACCAACAAGTTTCCTATAGATAGTTGCATCAACCAATGCTGAAGGGTCATCTGAAGAGAGCTTAAGATTTTGCTCCATAGGAGTACTAAGGGGTTTACAATCAGCCATGCCAAACTTATGCAAAAGTTCACCAATATATTTTTGTTGGGTGATAAAAATAAAATGAGGTGTTTGAGTTACCTCAATACCCAAATAGTAATGAAGATGGCCCAAATCAGTCATATCAAAACCTTGCTTCAGTTGTTCTTTCACATTTTGAATATTATTCTCATCGGGACCAGTGATAAATAAATCATCCACATAAACAATAAGATAGACAATAATCTTATCAAGTTTTTTAACAAAAAGTGTGGCATCATCAAATTCAAAATGCTGAAAATTCAACTTTAAAAGATACTCGGTAAGTTTTTCATACCAGGCTCGAGGAGCTTGTTTCAAACCATATAATGATTTGACAAGCTTGCATACCTGATGTTCTTTTCCATTGACTGCATACCCATCTGGTTGAGTCATATAAACTGATTCTTTGAGATCACCATTTAAGAATGTCGTTTTAACATCCATTTGGTGAATTTTCCACCCATATTGAGCTGCAAGGGCCAACAAAGCATGAATGGTGGTCCATTTTGCTGTAGGTGCAAAGGTTTCATCATAATCTATCCCCTCCTTTTGAGCATAACCTTTGGCAACAAGTCATGTTTTGTGTTTGTCAAGTGTACCATCTGCTTTATATTTATTCCTGAAAATCCACTTGCAGCCAATAGGTTTACAACCAAGTGGAGGATCAACCAACTGCCATGTGCCATTTTTCAAAAGAGCATCATACTCATCTTGCATAGCTTTCCTCCATACTATAATATTTTTGGCTTCATTATAGGATGATGGTTCAGAGTCAATTATGAGATTGAGTTCACCAATGGCCTCCAAGTTATCTGCACTATTGGTTTGAGCTTGGAGCCTTGCTTTGTAAGAGCTTCTTGTACCTGTTTTACCTATTTCATCAGGTCTTAAATCTTTCAATGTTTGTTGGACTTGTTTTGCCCATTTATGAGAAAACTTTGGTTGCACAAAAGATGTGACCATTTCATTACTAGATGTTGTATCAGTGGTTAATAGTTAAGAGAGTTCAAGCTCATCGTGATGGGCTTCTTCTTGGTCATTTATTGATGGAGCAATGTGAATTAGATCACTTGGAGATATAGATTCTATATGTGGAATCTCACAAGAGTTTTCTATCAAAGGAGACAAATTTGTAATTGTATCAAGCTGTTTGAATTTACATTCATCATTTTCAGCATTGTTGGAGGTTTCAACAAATACAACATCACATGTAATAAAGAAAGTTTTGTTGACTTCATCATACAACCGATATGCTTTGGAAGATTCTGAATAACGAAGAAAAATACACTTAATACTATGATGTTGTAACTTACTTCTTTTGTCCTTGGGAATTAAAGCATAGCAAGTGGAACCAAAAATGTGGAGATGTCGAACAGAAGGAGGATATCCAAACCACACTTCATATGGAATAGATTGATGTAATGCAGATGATGGAGATCTATTACGAAGATAAACTGCAGTTCTTGCTGCTTCAGCCCAAAAATGTAATTTTATTCCTTTAAAATATAACATTGCACAGACCATATTCATGATAGTTCTATTCATTCGTTCAACAACACCGTTTTGTTGAGGAGTACCTGGAATAGTAAGATGATGTTGGATCCCATTTTGACGTAGATAGTCCTCAAAAACTAGAGAAGTAAATTCTCCACCATTATCTGTTCGAAGAGTACCAATTTGAGATTGAGCTTGTTTTTCAATCATAACACGAAACCTTTTAAAATTTCAAAAGCTTCTGATTTTTGCTGCAAGAAATAAATCTAAGTCATGCGACTGTAATCATCAATAAAAAACATGAAATACTTAGATCCTCCCACAGAATTTATTGGTAAAGGCCCACATAAATCAGAATGAATAAGCTACAATTTTCTTTGTGCTCTCCAAGCGGAGCGAGGAAAAGAATTTCTATGTTGCTTGGCAAGAATACATGCTTCACATTTTTCAATTGTTTTAGGCAAAACAGGTAAGCCATCAACACCATGCTTTTGCAAGATATGAATGTTATCATAACCAATATGCCCAAGTCTTGCATGCCTTAAAAGAATAGGAGATAGACTACCTTCTTCAGTAAGATATGCAAAATTTTTAGAAAAAGAAGTGCCATTTAGTTTTAATAATCTCCCATCCTCACATCCAGTGAATACAATTTGATTATTTGATTGTTTTCTAACAACAACTTGCCCATCTTTTAACAGAATAGAGTAGCCTTGTTGTCGAATCAATACTAGTGATAACAAATTACGTTGCAATTGAGGAATAAACAATACATCATGAAGCACAAAGTTTGGAAGATTAGGCAACTTAAATCGAACAGTTCCTTTTCCAATAGGTTTGAGACTTGATTTATCAGCTAAATAAATTGGACCACATGCACTTTCATGAAATTCCTCAAAGTAATCACGCCGAAATGTCATATGTTGTGTGGCTCCAGTATCTAAGATCCAAGAATCATACCATGAGGAATTAGATGCAAAGTCAAAAATAGAAAGCACATATTGATCACCATCACTATCACAAGCAAATTGGGCTGCTCCTGGAATTTTATCATCTGAATGTTTATCATCATTATAAACTTTTATTTTATCTTTTTGCTTAAAAGTATTTTCTTTAAAACTTTCTATCTTATCCCATGACAACTTGCATTCATGTGCTTCATGACTTCCTTTTCTACCACATCTTTTACAATATAAATGTTGCCTATCATTTTGATTATCATTTTTCCTCCATTGACCTCTACCTTTGCCTCTATCATTATAACCTCCTCTTGAAGAGCTCTTATTTAGAGGTTTTTCTTGGTGAGCAAAACAAACATTTTCATTAGTATTATCTATTTTCCTTCCAAAAGCTTTTTCACGTTCAGCCAACTTTTCAACCAATAAATCAAAAGTAATAGTTTTCAATTGGTTACTTGCTTGAAGGGACTCTAGATAAGTAGAATGTGTTGGAAGGAGTGCCTTAATAAAAGCAGTGAGATAAATATCAACTTTCCCACCAACAACATTAACATCTTGTTTTATGGCTCTAATTTCAGAAGCCAAACTCATAACATCACCATTTTTTAATTCAAGATTGAACAATTTTAATTGTAACTGAATAAATTCTAATTCTGAATGAGAATCAAATAAATTTTTTAATTTGTCAAGGGCTTCCCAAGCAAATTTGCATCCCTGTATATGACGATATACATCTCCATTAACTGAAGCTCTTATCAAAGCCAAGGCTTTTGAATTTTTATAATTCCAAATTTCTTTTTCTTTAACATCTGTTGGTTCTGTAGGTTGGGTATCTCCATCACATATTTTATACCATAAATCATTAAAAATTAATGTATTTTCCACTTTTCTATGCCATTCCAACCAAGTATCTTTTCCAGTTAATATTTCCCCAATCAATGAAACAATGGACTGCATTGTAAATTGAAAATAAATGTATATAGAATTTGTAGAGTTTGCAAATTTTATAGGATTGCTCAAAATCTCTTGCCAAACTTTACCAAATATAACAAGATATAAAATTCTTGTACAAATAAATAAATTGATTTCACTTGAATCAATTTTTTTTTTTGAGTTTCTGTATTTTGATTCTGTAGAAAGCTGCAATCTTCAAATGCTTCACATAAAAATATACTCCAAACTCCAAAGCTCTGATACCACTGTTAGCCTAGGAGAAAATAACAATCTGGAATCTCTGTTAGCAGCAGATAGAAAAAAGAATGGAAAGAATGGCAATCTGAATATAATTTGTATTCCAATAAAAAAACTGTACATCCAAAATAAAATAAACAAGTAGATATAAAGAGGAGGTAAAAACAGTTGTAAACTGTTATACAAAACTGCCGGAATAGAAAAACCTAATAAATAAACTAATGAAAAATTAATCTAAATAAAACTAAACCCGTGAAGAGATATTAACACCTTCAACCACTCATATATATCAATTTTTGCATTATCTGTGATCATGTCATAAGCACTTTTAATGCATAAACTTGAAACTAAATTGAGTCTATTTGCATGAGTTGCCTTGTACCCTAATATCATGCTGATAAACCTTACATTGATGTTGGTTACATCATTGACTCTTAGGGACCTTTTATCAGATATAGCACTAGTTAGCTTAGTAACTAGGTCATTGGAGACCTTCTTAGTTTTGTCTGGCCTTTTACTGGTGGTCAGTAACCCTGTGACAGCTTTCATAGCTTCCTTGGTGATTTTGTGAATTGTATCTAACCAGAAAAATTCACCATGTACCCTGCTTAAGACTATCCTAATCACATCCTTGGGAAATTCAGGAATACAGAGGATTTCAGTAAATCCTAGGGTTTCAATGATTTTATGTTCCGGTTTCACATTTTTGGAATTATCACATATGATAGTTTTATACATAGTTTTGATCTCTTCATCTCCCAATTCCTCTATGTTGCAGTGAATGTAAATTCTGGGGTCTTTAGCATAAACAACTCCTTTTGGTATTTGTGAGAAAGCACCTATATTGTCATCTTTCTTTGCTACTTCGGGAACTAGTTGAAATACGGGCCTAGGGCATTTTATGACCTCGACTATAGTAGGGTTTGCTATATATTCAAGTGCAGAGGTGGATGCCATGATGATAAATACCTTTTTTTGTCTTGGATGGATTGATTGCTTGAAGTGCTTTGCCTCTTTGCTTGAAGTTCCTTAGCTCTGCAAATTTCACACTCTACGAATGTTTGAAATCATGATGAAATGAAATGGAGCCAAAACCACAAATTTATAGTGTTAATTTGCCATCTACCACATTAAATGCATGCCGGTTAAGTATTCACTTAACATTGTCTTCCAATAGTGAAGTAATTTCCAACTTCTCATCTCTAACTGAGGGAATAATAGCACATGTGTCATTAGATTGCCAAACCCTCAAGGAAACTTTCTTCAATTTGATGAAGAACTTCCTGTCGGTGGAGCATCACTCTGTCCTGCCAGTGAAGGAGTATTCCCAATATTTAGATCAACTTTTCTAATCCATTGTTTTAAGAATTCGTGTTTAACCTCTTCAACTTTTTCTTTACCTTTTAAGCTAGAACTTTTGTTGTCTGCTGGCGATCCTTTACTTCTACTGAATTTTGCAATATGCGCAATCTTGTTACATGCATAACAAGTCACATTATTCTTCTGAATAGCTTTCCCATAACCTATGTCGGTTTGTGTTCTGCATTGATTAGATAAATGTCCAAATCTTCCACAAACATAACATCTCACATTCATTCTGCAATTTTCATAATTGTGACCAACTTTGTTGCATTTTGAACATTGACCGGTGGGTGTGTTGATATTCTGATAATTTCTAGATCTACATTCATTTTCTATATGACCATACTTATTACAGTTAAAGCATTTTCCATTGAATTTATAAGCATTAGGTTGCCTTACCAGTTTGCTATGATCTTGTGTGTTTGTAGTACCAGAGCTTTCACCAACTTCAAAGCCAATTCCAGAAGTGTCACCTTTAGGTTTTTGATTCTTTAGTAAGTTACCAAGTTCCTCTGAGCTTTTCTTGAACTTTTCTTTATGTTGATTTGCAATTTCTAGCTCTCTTTCTAAGACTTCTTTCTATCTCATTAGTTCATTGGAGTCATTCTGAGTGCGCATCAGATCTGTCTTTAATAAATCATTTTCATAGCTAAGTCTTGCGTTCTCATTTGCTGCATCACTTAGTCTTCTGGTCAATTCTTCTTCATTCTTCTTCCTATCTTCAATCTCTTTACAAAATCTCATAGTCATATCCTGCATCTCATTCTTTGTAGTTATGTTCTCTAGTTTCAGCTTACTTAACATATCATTAAGTGATTCCTTTTCATCATTCCCATTTTGCATCTTTTCACAAAGTTCTCTTCTCTTATTTCTTGCAATAGTAAGATTCTCTTGAAGTGCCTGAATGATATCCTGAGCTGCTTTTAGATCATCTTCTAGTTTGATATTTTTCAATTTTTCTGTAATATAGTCTGAGAGAGCTGCTTCAAGTTGCTTCATCAGATTTTCCATCTTTACCGGTGTCAAGATCTTCCTCAAGCTGTTAGGCTTCTGAAAATAGAGGACCAGGCTCTAATACCAATTGTTAGGAAACTCACAGATACTAAGAGTGGGGGGTGAATCAGTATCTAACCGGTAATTAGAATTTATCAACTTAAAACATGCAGAACATATTATAACACTGTACCGGTATGCAAGAAATAATGAAATAAATAGAATTAAAAACATCCACATGAAAAGCACACCATGCCACAAGGTTTTAATGAGGAAACCCGGTGTGGGAAAAACCTCGATGGGATTTGTGACCCACAATATCCACTTATTGGCCAATAAGAGAATATTACTTACAAAAGGGGGGCCTGCACATGCAGGAAGGCCAACTGCCTAGAGCTCATTGCTCAATGGGAAGTCTCACTGACTTACAATGTGGATTATACAAATCCAATATCTTGTACTACTTTACAATAGCATCTATAATGCCTGATCCAGTACCAGTTTTTGCTCTGTTCTTTACATAAAACCTTTAACCTATATTTCGTATAATAGGTCTACCTAATATCTTCCTTTTTTGCTTACATCCCTTACTTACAAAATGTCTACAATGATCTCTTTTATATATAAGAGTCATTTTACAACTTGCCAAGTCGGCGTACAAGGTTTTTACAATAATAAACAAAATATAATATAACAAAAATCCCGTCGGCCTCTGTGTCGGTATGCTTCCTTTCTCTGTGCCGGTGTAGAGTGTGATTTGTTGATGTCGGTGAACTATCTTGCCAGTGTAATGCCTTGCCGGTGTAATGCCTTGCCGGTGCCATAGGATTATAAGATTGCCATCAATGACAAAACCTTCAATCACATACAATGTCTCATTGGAGTGTGCATATGCCAACATTCCCAAAAGGTCCATTTGAATTGTCGGGACGAAAATGCTCGTTGCTTTGGTCCTCCAAACTTTTTATCGTCCAAAGGGGAACCTGTTCGTCTCTATGAATAATGTTAATCCTGGATATTGCAGCTCTGTATCTATTTCCTACACTTAGAAAAGAAGGAGAAATAGTTGGGAATAGGGGTTTTCCCAAGTCAAACCCCGATTTAGGAATTAATCTTGAAGTAAATGATGCAAATACTGAAATAAATAATGGAAGAATATACCTCAGATTTGCAATTATTGATGATGATGCTTTGCTTCTTGAATGTAATCACATATGTTGTATGAAATGACATGAACATTACAAAACCCTAATGACACACACATGCTTGCATATGAATGATGTAATTTTGATCCACAATGGTTGAATGAAGAATATGCAACCTTGAAGATCTTTGAAAAATGCTTGATGAATTCTCAATATCTCCCTCTCATCTACCTCTAGCTACCTGTATAGTCTCATGGTGGCCGACTAGTGCTCATGTGATGTAAGTGGCCCTAAACTCTCCTCCACCCAGCCAATCAACTTCATCAGCCCTCATATTCTATCTAAAACCTATATAATCTTATCCAATTCTAGCCTATGTCCACTCTAGCATATTTTTGGGGCATCCATATGCCCCATCAACCCCTTTCAATCCCTATTCCCCTTCCCATCTTCCCTCCCTTTACTCCCCTAGCGCTCACGGTAATTCATTCAGTGCACATGTTGAAACCGTGGCGCATGCGCCATGCCACAGGCAAAGGCATTGATCTACAGGCCCCTTACCTCTTTTGACCCCGCTGACCCCTTTGCCTGGTCCAATCAGTGTGACCACATGCGCTGAACCCGTGCGCTTGGGTCGGTTCCCCCTATTCGCCTGCTTGCCGTGAGTGCTGACGCTAATTGCTAGCGCACGTGCTTAACCTAGGGATGAGGCATTGAAACAACAATCAATGCCTTTGTTGCGCTACACTTTCAACCCTAATTATAGTCCTAATAAATTCTCTAACCTACTAAAACACAAGGTGGGGCCAGGGTACCTAATGGTGGGCCATATTCCTTTGGTCTCTAGTGTTGTCAAACTCTCTCTGTGCGGTGCTCGTGTATAGGAATGCAATCCATCTCTCTCCAAGGGCTTTGTGCTCTCCAATCTCCTAAAGGTATATGTGATAACGATCTTTCCTTGGGCCCCGTGTGGCTTATATTGGCTCCCCCATAGCTCCCTTTCCTTTTCACCTTCCGTATTTTTCTTCTGCTTTCTTCGCTTCTCCATCTTTTTCACTTCTTTCCTCACTTGTCATTCTTCTTTTTTTGAGAATTTTCCAAAAAAATTTCAAAAATTCCTTGTTAAATTCTCGAGGGGGGATATGCCACCCGCATCTTTACGTTGTGACATCCTTTTTCTATCTTTTACCCATTGCCAATTTTGCCGCTGCGTAAAAGAGGGACACAATGTAGACGTCCAAAATTAATTAAATTAAATATTTAATTAGTTTTATTCTTCCTATGTAATTAATTGATTTAATTATGTTGATATTCTTCTTCTTAGAATTAATTAAATTAAAATTAATTAGTCCTGTCACTATAGTCCACATAATTAATTTATTCAATAAATTGATTATTCTTCATTCTTCTAAAGTTCTTAAAACTAATTAATTCTTCGAAATTTCCTTTTAGTTAATTAATGATAATTAATTAACTTGGTCATCCTACAAATCACTTCCCCTAATCTCTCATTAGCCTAATTAATTATTCTAGAATCCCTCATAATCACGCTTTACATTATTCTTCAATTTTAAATTCCTCCACTAATTCTCTCTCTTCTTGTCAAATCCTCCTACAAATCCCACTTGCCAGCTAATTCTCCATTATCTCACCTAATCACTCTCTTAATCATTCGCTAGTGGTTAATCCCCATGATTAGCCACAAAGTCAACCAATAGCCATAAATGGATAACTCCACTTGTCCCCTCCTCACCATCCAACCTTAAATGCACCTAATTGGGTCATTCCAAGGAATTCAAAATCTCACATCCTCCCATGTCTCTCATCTTCCCAAGGAATTTTAAACTCCTTTTCTTATTCCCTTTCCCCATACACTTCATCCCCTGAGAATTTTTAATTCTCTTGTGCATCCCCCAAGGAATTTTTAATTCCTTCTTGTCTTCCCAATGAACTTGGGATATCTTCTCCATGTACATTGTGGAGTGTGGAGACAAGAAATGCCTTTATGGAAAATCTCTTGATCTCCACACCTTGTAATGTCATTGTCCCCTCAATCCATGTGCTCCCTCTCCTTCAATCTCCACCCTTAATCCATCTTCTATCTTGACCGTCCATTCATCCTACTTCAAATCTATAAATTAGGGTCTCCTCCCCTTCATTTTATGATCTCCAATTTTTGCAATCTCGTGTTGGCCTTTTAGCTTTAGAAATCATACTCCAAGCACGTCTACTATAGGCAAATTATCACTTAGCATCCATGGCATCTATATCCTTCACTTGAGCATTCATCCTCCATCCATCTCCATTATTATTTGTTGTGCAATTTGGGAAGCAACCCACATATCCATCTAGGATCAATCCAATCAAGTTGAGGAGGGGTACATCCTTGGATTCACCAAAGGTCCAATCGAAGGAACAAGAGAGAACTCTCTCTCTTGCAAGATATATTGATTTGTTGGTTTAATGCTTTCACTTGATTTCTTATGTTATTTGGATTTAAACTAACAATTTAACCCTTGCATTGATTTTCCCTTGATTCATTTTGGCACACTCGGTGGGACCCACGTCCCGTTTTCTAACATTTTTATGAGTTTTTAGTGTTTTTAGCACGTAGGTTCCGGAATAGTGCATCCAACTGTATTTCAGTGCCTCCGCCTCGCTGCTTCAACGCCTTTGATTTGAATTTCAAATTTTTGATCGCCATTTTTCGCAGGTTTTGGCGATCATTGCATCTGCCCCTGCAACAACGTGTTTGCCTCAGTGTCTTTAGACACTTAATTTTTAAGCTTAGTTTTTATTTCTTGTTTTCTGATAATCAAAAATCACAAAAATAGTAAAAAAGGAGTTAAAACGAACCCAAAAACAATTTTAGATTAGGTTTCAAATTCCATTTTTCATTAATTTTTGGCGATTAATTAAGTTCTCGGGCAAACAGACGGATCAACACCCACGCCTCTATTTTGGCGTACCCGCTGGACCAGAAAAGCCCGCCACTTTTAAAATTTAAATTTCAAATTCAGCTAACTATCTGTCATTTAGCACTTGTGCATGTGCATCAACACCTGTGCCTATAAACCAACGCGTCCGTTCTAGGTATAATGCAACTTAAATTTTTGAAAAAAGATTTAAAATTTGAAATTCCCACTCTTTTTGTATCTTAGGGCCGTAGACTCACTTCAACGTCTATGTAGGCGCATCAACACTTTCACAGGCACTGCAGTGCATCCGCCTGTGCTATATCCTTAGAATTTTTGGGTTATTGATCAAATTATGAGTTTTGCAGGGTTATCTCGTTTGTCCAAAGCATAATTCCGAACTACTAATCCATTTTCTTGTAGCACGCTTGTCGAAGACTCATTTTTTCCCACTAGTTTAGATTTGTGTGTGCTTTTTATAGATAGATAACCTTATTCATGTGGTCTTAAAATGAACTAGTGTCTTACGTGTTTGGTGCACTTGCACACTCAATGTTGGGTGGACTACCATTGCACTCTCGTATCCTCTCCCCTCACCTTCGTGGATCTTGGGTTTAAGAGAACGAGTGATCAACAACACCCTCTTTTTCATTTTATTAGTTGAGGGGTATTTCTTGATTGGGGATTTCATCACCCCACAAGAGTATCTCAAATTGGGACACGTCGGGGATATCGATTCTCCCGACGCGATCTCGAATGGGTTTTTCAAGTTGCTATATAAATAAACTGGTCAGATGGTTGGATTTCTAAGTGAATTCGATGTATGTGGGGGCCCTCCCTACAATGATAAGCTCAATTAGAGCCTTAAGTGGCTTTCTTCGAGAATCCATCATTGGATTTGTGATCCCTCAAAAATTACACTAGACACTAGTTTTAGTATCCAAAATCCTACATTTGATAGTGCAAGGGATGCAGATCGTACCCTGAAGTTACTCCTCATGTATCTGCTCAGGATGAGACATAAATTCCCCATGTAATAGATTCTTGGATCTTTGGGGTAAGAGAATCTAGTATGCCCGAGAAGTGAGTGTCGTGGAGTGGAGACAGTGCTACCATAATCTCTATTTGTCCACCTGAGTGAGGTATTGCTTATGTGAGGGGCCCATCAAGTGGTTTCCACTTTCCAGCCTAAGTTGTGTTGTCTATAAGTGTCTTCATTTGTGCTATACCCGTAAAAAAATGTTTGGGCTAATCTAGGTCCCCCATCACTTGCACACTCATTATTGAGTGGTATACTTGGCCAATGTGTTCACTATGCTTGATGTTTTCTTGCCAAGAGTAGATTGACAAGCAACTTCCTCATCTTCCATATTTGAAAACCATTCCAAAATCCAAATTTTTACACTTGCATAAACAAAGTCCAAATTCAAGTCCACCTCATCTCCAACTCATGTTTCATAAACCTAAGTTGTACAAGAATCCCAAGAAGTCTATCCACCATCCAATTTAAAAGAATAAACTCACCCAAGCATAACTCATTAGACGTCAAAAGTTTTGGTACACCAATCACTTACTCTTGCTCAAACATAGGACCTTTTTTCACCATTACCACGATTACGTCCATGGTCGTAGCAATGAGTTTGATGCTAGTGATGAACTAAGAGTTCGTACCCTGCACCAAGGATCAAGTTTGTCTTTGAATACCAACTATCATCAAAATCAGGGTGGTTGCATCCCTTCATACAATTTGATGTCTGAACCTATCACTTATTGAGTCATTTCCTTGTCAAGAATAATCTAGTCACCACTTTCTTCTAGTCATCACTATCACCCTTCTTTGATCTTTCATCATTAACCTTTTTCAAAGGACTTAGCACAACAATCAATTAAACAATCAAACCTTAATCAAACTAATCTTTAATCAATCATCTAATCCTTTAATCAATCATCCAAATCAAATCAACCTCACTCTAAGGTTTTGTACCTCATGAAGTTTTATTTAGACATCTTCTTTAATCAATTAATCATTTGGCTATAGTGCTTGGGAAAGAATCTCCCCCAAGTACCTTTGGCTCATCTTTTGGTTCGATCAAGACCCCAATCCTACGTCTTTGTTTTTCTTAGGATCATTAGTCAATCCTTTGTAGAAAAAGACTGCGGTCATCATTTTAAGGTCTAAATTTTACCCAACTTGGTTGTCACCTTGTTTGTGGTTTTCATCATCAATCTCCTCCATCTGAAATCCTTGTTCAAGGACTAGGGTGTGATCTTAATCTACTTTGTCCCAATCTAAGGACCCAATCAATAATCCAATCAAATCTAAATCAAATAAAAGATTCAAAAATCTTTGCTAAGTCCTTTCATCAAGCTTTTCTTCCAAAAACTTTTCTAAGATTATTCTTGTATGGTCACAACTCGATCTCAAAAGAAGAAGATGGCTGAACAACAATACAATATGCCAGATACTAGTATCCTATATCAAGATCCTACACAAGATCCCACACAAGGTCAAAATTCACAACCAGATGTTCAAAATCCACAACCACTAGTGGACCCTAACATGGTTGATCAAGACGACCTCCCCCCTGGAAATGTGGATTCATACAATGAAGAAATGATGGAGAAATTCATCTGGCATAATCCTAGTGGTCTTTTGAGGACCCTCATTGAAAATGGGGCTCACCTTCCCCCTAATTTTGATAGATCCATTCTTGATCAACAACCACAGGGAGAATTTGCTTCTAATCTCATCATCGACCCCATCCTTCATCCTCAATCTATAGCACCTGCGGTATCCATCCCCACAATTTTTGTCCAACCTTCTTCTTCTTTCCTAGCATCTATGCCATTATATAACCCGATCACATCTATTCTTCAACATGCTTCTATGCCATCATCTTCTACCCATCCAAATGTTTCTATTCCACAATCATCTATCTTTAACAATATTGCTAACTTCATCAATTCTTCTCTTTCGCATGCCACAACAACCCGCGGTTCGCATCCCAATCATCACCTCTCAATTCCCTATCACATCGGTCATCATATCTCAAATCCCCATTTCTTCATCTTACCAATATGTTAGTGGTGGTGGTATGTCATCCTTAACTCATCAAATACCCAGGGAAAATGCGTTCCATCATGCCCAAGATCGAAAACATGATCTAATCAAAGAAATTCAGGACATGAAGAACATCATCAAAAAAATGAAGGAAGGGACTAACAAGAGAAAACCTTATTAATTCAAGGAATTTTGTCCTTGCCCTTATGATCCATCAATTTCAGTCGCACCTTACCCGCGAGGGTTTGAAATGATTAAGTTAACGATATATGAAGGCAAGGGCGACCCCCGAGACCATGTCCGTGAGTTTCACATCTTATGTCAAGAGGTGTCCTATAGTGATTTGTACCTTCAAATACTTTTCCCTAAAAGTCTTACAGGAATTCCCTTCCATCTTTCTCGTCCCTACCTCGAGGTTCTATTACTTCCTCTATGGACTTGGCAGAAAATTTCATGGCCCACTATGCTTACAATATCATCAATGACGTTTCTATGATGAATGTAACACAAAACAAAGGCCTGGAGAAACCTTTTCCAACTTCTTGCAAAGGTGGCAACACCTTATCAAAAAGTTCTAGTGGGATATGCCAGAGGCACACTATATTGAATTATTCCAAAAGAACCTGGTACTTTGACTATCAAAATCCCTGACAGCTCAGTGTATAAAGTCTTTTCAAAAGTTGACTGACAAGGTATTGGCCCTTGAACGTGCCTTATTAGAGAAAGGCACTCTAAAAAATGATCAAAAATCAAATTAGAACACTTCCTCTTACAACAATGATAAACCAAATTTTTTGGTCTAAAAACAAGAATGTAGTTAACAACCGTGTCACTGATGCAAAACGGGTTCAAACCGTGGTTGCTCCTCCTAAGCCCACCACCACTAGCAATCAACTCAACAATTGGAAAAACAATAAAAGTCAATCTCAAAGACCCCCCAACAATGTCTGAATCCAGGGGCGACAACCTCGATCTAATAATCAGACTCCAAGGGAGTATACTCGTCTTGCTGAGCCCATTGAGTTTGTGTTCCAAAAACTTGTCCAAGCTGGTACAATTGTCTTCCCAATAACCCGCCCATTTGATCCTAACCAACCCAAACCTAGGTGGTATAATGAAAATGAGTATTGTAACTATGAATACACGAAAGTGTACAAAACTGAAGAACTATATCCAATATCTCATTGATAAGGGTGATATTGAAGTAGCAACAAAAAAACCTGGTAATAATAATGACAAAATTAAGATGCACCAGGAACCCTTCCCGAAGCACAATAAAGGCAAGGCCTCATCATCCAATAATGTTAACTATGATTACACCAATTACATATCTAGCTTTGACTCCTTAGTAGGTTGTATAGAACCTGCTGATAACCATGTCAATGCAATCACTATCCAGGGAGCTATTCCTCCCCCTTCACAAAACAAACCTAGGGTCACTATTCAAGGTGGTCCTCCCCCTTCACAACCGGCAAGCAGGCCCAACCCTGCCAAAATAGTCATTCGTTCCCATTCTCAAAATGACTGTAATGTAGCCACCCGCCATGGAAGAGTGACTGTCCAAGGAGCTCCTACTCCACCCAATCCTCCCCACACTTCATCCACCCATCGATATGACCTCCAGATCACCTCGAAAAGACTCCTGCACAAATGTCCATCCTTGAGCTCCTCAAGACCTCTCCCATTCACAAGGATATTTTGGAACAAGCCCTTCTTGAATCATGTGTCCCTGATAACATCAATGGCTCTTAGTTTGAAGCTCTTATTGGAAACCTCATCGCCCAACACCACCTCATTTTCACCTCCAATGATGCTCCCTCTGATGATGATCATAATAAGCCATTGTACCTTGAAGCTATTGTCCAGAAGCACAAGGTTAAACGGATCCTGATAGATGGTGGATTCAGACTCAATTTTTGTACATACAAGTTCATGAAGCAACTAGGAGTTTTTGAGGAGTTGGTTGACCCATCAGGCTGAATCACAATAAATGCCTATGATGATGCAAAAAGGGTTTCCAAAGGCACGATCACTTTACCTCTTCAAGTGGCCCCTGTGACAGTTGAAACCATTTGCCAACTCTTTGATCTTGACCTCCCTTATAAAATCCTCCTCAGTCATCCGTGGATCCATTCCCTTCAAATTATTCACTCCACCTAGCACCAATGCCTTAAATTCCCCTTCAATGGCAGAGAGATCACTATCAATGGTGACTCACAACCTTTTTAGTATTGTAAAATTCTAGACGAGAAGCATCCATATCATTGCTTGCTTAACAGACCCGCTTTGCCTCCTCCATCCAATGCATCCAAAGTCGCTTCCACTTCATCTCAACCAAAACCTAAGGTCAAAATCATAGACGATGGTTTTAGAGAGTACAAACTTGAGGATGTCCTATACATGGGCAAACTCTTGTAATCTCCCAAGTCATTTGGCAAGCCCAAAGAAATTAAAAAGAACCAGAAACCCACTATGCAATACAAAGACACACCTTCAAGAAGTGGGGCCCACTTGATGAAGAAAGTCTTGAAATAAATGTTTCCTCTTGGTTATATCGTGAAGAGGATGAAGAATTGACAAAGATTCCCAAGAAAATATACCCAAAATCATCAAGCATAGTGGATAAGATGGGTTATAAAGACATGACTTGGGACCCGAAGAGAAAGGAATCAAAGCACCGATAAATCTCATCTCATATAAGCATAACAAAGCCTTGGGTTACTCTCTAGTACCTAAGATCACTATCGTTGGCGCCACTTTAGACCCTTCTTTGGATGTCGAAGACTTTGATGAAGAGGAATTTCATGAAATGCCTTTTGAATATCAAGATGACATCTTCTTTGACACCCATATCAACACCATCACCCCCTTAATCCCTTCCACTCCATATGAGCTGCAACTTGTTCATCCCGAGCTTATAGATTGGGACCAATGAGAAAAACCTGCTTTGGACGTATGTGCTTACAACAACGCTCTCATGACTTTCCTGGCTATGGACAACTTGGAAGATTGCAACAAAGTTCATGGGATCCAACTACATGAGGAAGGATACTTTGGTAGTCAGGTCAATGCCCCTAGTTGCAGAAAAGAGCAATAAAAAGAAAAATCATGATTCCTTAGGTGAAAACCTTCTTGAGGCACCTATGGATGAGAAAAAAGTAAAAATAAAGGGCGTATCCTCAAGTGAAAACCTGGATCAGGGACTTGAGGATGAGGGAATTGACCTCCCTACCATGGTTCCCCCACAACAAGACAAGTCAACCCTACTTATAGAGGAAACAAACACTATCAACGTGGGCACCGAAGATACTCCTAAGAATGTGCTCATTTCTGAGTCTCTGTCGGATCAAGAAAAACAAAACTTCATCAATTTTCTCACAGAAACAAAGATTGACTTTCTGTAGTCATATGCTGACATACCAGACCTTGATCTAGACTTAGTAGTCCACAATCTTGCTATCCATCCAGATGCCAAACCTGTGAAGAAGAAATTACGCAAAATGCATCCACATATTGCACTCCTCGTCAAGGTAGAGCTTCAAAAGATGTTGGATGTTGGATTCATAAAACCAATAGACTATCCTGAGTGGGTGTCCAACATTGTCCCTGTTGGTAAAACTATTGGGGGCATCTGAATTTGTACAGACTTCTGAGATTTGAATAAATCATTCCCTAAGGATGATTTCTCACTTCCCAACATAGACATGATCGTAGACCTCACAATAGGACATGAAATGCTATCACTTATGGGTGGATGTTTTGGATACAATTAGATCAGGATAGCAAAAGAGGACCAACACAAAATAGCAGTCATAATACCTCGAGGCACCTTTTGTTATCAAGTCATGCCTTTTGGTCTCAAGAACACCAGAGCAACATATCAGTGAGGAATGAAAACCATATTTCATGATCTCTTGCACAAAATCATGGAAGACTATGTGGATGATTTCCTAGGAAAATCAAAGACAAGAAACAAACATATTCCTATCCTAAGGTAGATCTTTGAGAGATTGGAAAAGTATAAGCTATGCCTAAATCTTAAGAAGTGTGTCTTTGGTGTTACATCTGGGAAGCTTCTTGGTTTCATTGTTTCCCGTAGAGGCATAGAAGTTGATCCTGCAAAGGTGAAAGCCATCATGGAAATGCCTCCTCCAAAGACTCTCAGATAGCTACACAACCTCCAAGGAAATCTACAATCTATTAGACGCTTCATTTCACAACTCACAGATAAGTGTCACCCGTTTGCACACCTACGACACAAGGATGCCAAATTTAAAATGGGACTACCTGTGTCACAAGGAATTTGAGAAACTCAAGGAATACCTAGCATCACCTCTAGCTCTTATGCCTCCTATCCCAAGACAACTACTCCTTTTGTATATATTAGCAACCGTAGTGGCACTGGGGGCATTACTAGCACAAACAAATGACCAAGTGAAAGAGCATGCTATTTACTACATCAGGTGCATTTTAGTAGGGCATGAGCTCAATTATACCCCTATTGAAAGAGCATGCTTGAAACTTCTCTTTAGCACACATAAACTTCAACATTACATGCTTAACAACAAAACAAAATTGATTGATAAAATTGACCCTCTCAAGTACCTCTTATCAAAGGCTGCTCTTACATGAAGAACTGCTAAATGGGTCATGTCACTGAGTGAGTTCGACATTGAGTATGTGGATAGAAAGGAAATCAAAGGAAAAGTGATAGTAGATCAACTGGAAAATGCTCTACTTCAGGGTGGTCACCCCATCCTCACAAAATTCCCCGATGAGTCCATAATGACTGTCACCACATATTCTACATGGCAATTATATTTTGATGGTTTATGCACACAGAACGGATCGAGGGCAGGCATATTATTGGTCACACCTCAAGGAGATTGCATCGCTAAATTGTATAAGATAGCCTTTGCATGTACCAACAACATTGCAGGATATAAAGCACTGATCACTAGACTCCGTTTGGCCATCCAATGGAAGATATTGGAATTAAATGTCTATGGTGATTCCTAGCTTGTTATTAAACAGGTCAATGATGAGTATCAAACAAAGGATGACAAGCTTCTTCCCTATCGTAGCATGGTAGAAGACCTAAAGCAAAACTTTACATCAATCCAATTTGACCAAATTACGTGCACAAATAATAGGGCTGCAGATGCAATGACTAGTATTGGCTCTCTCCTCTAGATGCTGACACATAGCCATAAATGTGAGTTTTTGGTTGAGAAATTTTCATACCAGCATATGATCTACCCGAGTCTGAAATGGTGTGTGTACTCATTGGTCCCGAATCCCCTTGGTATCAAGAGACCTTCACTTATCTAAGAGACAACATTATCCCTCCCCACCTTACCAAAACCCAACAACAAACCTTCATCCGTCGTTGCGCTTGTTACACTATCCTTGGAGACACCCTATTCAGAAGGCATTTTGATGGTTCCCTCCTAAGGTATCTAGACAAACAAGAGGCTGAATGGGCAATATGTGAAGTGCATGAAGGTATTTGGGGGGCACACTCAAGTGGACTCACTTTGGCTAAAAATCTCTTGTGAACGGGATACTACTGGCCTACAATGGAAGAAGATGTATATAATTATGTGAAGAAATGTACCCCTTGTCAGAAGCGTGGCAATAAGATTCACGCTCCATCACAAGATTTGTAGCCTTTTATCATACCTTGGCCTTGGCCCTTCTCATAGTGGGGGCTTGATCTCATTGGGAAAATCCACCCCGCATCCGCCAACAGTCATAAATTCATCATCACCACCACCAAATACTTCACCAAGTGGGTGGAGGCTATTCCTATCACCTTCACCACTGGGAAGCAAATTTCCAAGTTTATCTTGAATTACTTCATCTGCTGATATAAAATCCCTAAGGTAATCATCACGTATAATGGCAGACCTTACAAAAATTAGGATATATAGGTATTTTGTCAGAAGTTTGATATACAACACCGCTTCTCCACCCTGTATTACCCACAAGGTAATGCTCAAGTTGAGGCTTCTAATAAAACCCTAATCAAAATCCTTAAAAGGATAGTTAATGAAGCTGGTCGTGATTGGAATCTCAAACTCCATCCTGCTTTGTGGGCTTACCGCAACTCCATCCGCACACCCACAGGTGCCACTCCATACTCCCTTTTTTTTGGCTCTGAAGCTATCCTCCCTCTTGAGATCGAGATCCCCTCCCTAAGGGTGTCATTGTAGGATATCCTCCCTGATGAGGAATATAGAGTTGCTAGGTTGCAAGAGATAGAATTGCTAGATGAAAGGCATGTCAAGGCCTTAAACCATCTCTAGGTATATCAAAATCGCTTACGCTTGAGCTACAACAAGAAAGTCAGAACTTGGGAATTTGAAGTTGGTGATATTGTCCTTATGGAAAATCAGAGAAACCTTTAAGAAAGAGAAAAGAAAGGCAAGTTCGAGCCCAATTGGCTTCGAACTTATGTGATCACAACAAAGTATGGATCAGGGGGCATATCAGTTGGCCACTCCCAGAGGAGATCCTTTGGATGAGCCTATGAACATCATGCACCTGAAGAGATTCTATACCTAATCCTCAGAAGGTCACCAGTTGTCTAAAAGCATGCAAAAAATAAAAAAATAGCAAAATAAAAATTATATATATATATATGAAAAAAGTAAAGAAAAATCAATACGTCCATTAGTAAAAACCACTCCATGGTGCTATGGGAAAGTAGCTTGGTAAAAACCTAGTTTTAGGTGCCAGGGTAAATAATCTAGATCCATTGTCTATTTGGATAGACTCGAATCCCCCCCACACCCCCCCTCCCCCCCTCTCCCACCCAATTCTATTTCATAACATATCCCGTCAACCCCCACCCACTCGATGCTCATATTCCATAATAAAAATAAAATTTTCTGACGTCATCCCTGCCCCTTGCCAATGAGGAGGATTGTACAAGCCTATTCAAAAGGACATCTTTGTAGGATGACTCCCGCCATCATTTCTACCACTTCTCTTATAGCCGGTTGTCTCCTTCATTCTACAAAATAGACATTCTCGTCCCGTTCCTGCTGCTTGCTTGCACCATTTGACCCATCCATTTCTTCAATCCATGCTACTACATAAGCCTTCTCATACAATATCCACCACTTTGCTTGTTGCTGGTTGTCTCCTTCATTCTATCAGAAAGTTGATTCGATGACCTTGCCATCCATCCCCTCCGTAAGAAAAGGAAAAGGAACAAGGTTCTCCTGACCACCTCCACAAATATTGCGATTCATTTTAGTATCCTCCGCAACATCCCTGCCCACTTTCCTCACTAAACTATCCTCAACAGGTCAGTTATCCATTCCCTCCCTCAGTACAGGATGATGAGTCTTTTCCTGAGTCGTGAATAAGGATCATCCCATAAACTAAGCTTCCATCCCATCAAACTGAGCTTTCCCCAGTCACACTGAGCTTAATCCTGAGTCCTGAGCTTGTGCTTCTTCTTTACTTGTACGTTATTCAAACATCCATCCACACGTACTCCATCAAGTCTTTGCAATCAAGTATCATATCTGCATTCATGTATCTATGCCACCTTCTCTATTGCCTATTCAGTCCCATCACTTACTCCTACCCACTGGGATGCATCCTTTCCGTGTCTGACAATTTATCCATAGTCCTAAGTCCTACTCTTGGAAAGAGATGTCAGTAGGCTTTGTGCATTTTCCTTGCATGATTTGGTCTGTTTGCTTTGATTTGCATCATTTTGTTCTCTGACTGCTCGTACCCATGGCTTCCAGGATTAACCTATATCTTGGTATGTTATGGGTTGGGGCATAATGGGGCATGCTTTCGTTGTATGGTGTGTTTTAAGGTCTCTCTTGTATGAACCTGCAACCCTGTACTTACATATATATGGTGTTTACATGACTGCGTACTAGAGATTCCTATTTGTCAGAGAGTCAGTCCACGCCTTAGATTTTTCATAACATCCTGATTGCTATAATCAGTGGTGTAGACTATCCTTGGCAAAATCAAAACTAGGTTTGCTCTCCATATTTTTCACAACAAATCCCTCCATCTCAATCTCATCATTTGCATTTCATCCTACCACTACGCATTTTGGAAACGCTAACTTATTCACTTTCTTAATTTCTTCTAGTCCTATGTTGTTGTACTATGGTTGGCACATTCCAAAAAAAAAATTCATTATCATCTAGTCTCATCATTTGGTTCATTACTCATTTAGTCACATTATCATTTTATCATAATCATTTCACAATCATAATCATTTTGTTCATTTAGTTGCATAATCATTAAGTTCATTGTTCAATTGCATTATCCACTTAGTTGTATTATTCATTAGTTGCATTATTCATTACATTTGAGACATGCAAACTGGTACATACAATCTTGACTATTTATCAAAATGTATCTGTCACACATGTTCACAATTACACATCTTAGGTTCATAATAAAGTAAGGTTAATTAAAACCCATTCAAACATTAGTAACACTGCAATCATTAATAATCACTCTATTCAATATAAAACATTTCAAAATAATCTCATTGTAATGCATCCATAAGTCATTTTAGGTCCATTAATTATTTATTCAAACATTAATATCTCATGTGAATAGTAAGTC
Source organism: Cryptomeria japonica (assembly GCF_030272615.1). Lineage (NCBI taxonomy): Eukaryota > Viridiplantae > Streptophyta > Pinopsida > Cupressales > Cupressaceae > Cryptomeria > Cryptomeria japonica. The sequence goes on along the minus strand of NC_081408.1, from coordinate 558,412,494 downwards.
ATGAGGTAGTCCATACATCACTAGCTAGCCTAATTAGTCACATTTTGGTTTGTTATTTTTGCTAGTGGCTAAATAAGGGTTTTCATCACATCACCCGACACATTTAGTTATTATTCACTTAAGTGCATTTCATTAATCATAATACAAACATGCATATAGGACATTTATTTGCACCACATAAAGCATAAGCATTATCATCACATACAAATCCAAAAACATGCACATCTTATACACATATCATCCACATGCATCCTGCATCCACAAACATGTTAGCACCATCATAGATAAGATATGCATACATAAAAAATCATCCATCTTGCAACACAAAAAGTAAGATAATGTCCATTAAATTCATCACATCAAATCATAAACATCATCATCCATCACATAACAAAATAATAATCAAAGTCCATCAAACTCCATAATAAATTCCATACATGCATATGCGCCGCCAAAATCACATCTCATATAATCAATGAATGTGTCAATCATAATACAATATACATCTTCCCCGAAAGGTCAAAATAATCAAAATGTCACATACATAAGGGCTATCCCACACTCCCTGTATCCTCAACCCCACCTCCTCTACCTGCTCCCCCAGATGATCTTGCCCCATGGCCTCAAGGTGGTCTCATCGCCACCGACCCTCCTGACTGCTCATTGTGGGTCTTGTGTGATCGCATACTATTTGTGTACGATGTTGCCCTCTGGTCTGTTGGCATTGCCTTATGGTATAGTCCCCTGTAATATGAAGCCTCTCGACTCAGACACTCTGCTCTCTATTGATGGCTGGTCAGATCTGCGTAAACTTGTGCAAGCCTTGTAGGATCCAACAATTGGTGGGCCACATCCCTCTCTCCTTGCAGTCTAACTGCGTCTGCCTCTGCTCTACTTAGTTAGGCATGAAGTGCATGCATCTTCCCATCCATCCTCTCCAATTATTCCCTTAGCTGGACGATGGCTCCCCCACTCCTTGCCTCCTCCAAGAGATGTTTTGTCTCCTCCCTCTCCTCCCTCAAAGATTCTACCTCTACTCGAGCTTCTTGTAGGCTCTCTGTTAGGTCCTCACCCTCCCTCTTGTGCCTATCCACCTTAAATTGTAGGCTCACTGCCCTAGACCGCTCCACCACTAGCTCCTCCTCCAAGCTCCTTATCCTCCCTCGTTCAACCTCCAAGGCCTGTAGCTTAGCCTCTAGTCTCCTCTCCCTCTCCCTAGCTCCATCTGTCTCTCGTACAACCCTATAGTACTCATCCCTAGGCACCATGTCCTTTGATTCCATCTATACATGTACTTGTGCTGGTGCCCCCTCATCCTGTACCAATATATTGGGGATGTCCTTGGGATCTCCCTTCTCCTCTCCTACCATCTATCCAATCTGTCCGACTAGTGGTTGAACCTGTAATGGGACAAGCTGTCTCCCTTGGCCTTGTCCTCTCCTCACTCCTCCCTCCTCCCCTCCTCTAGCGCTAACCTCCTTCTCCACCTCCTGCCACTCCTCTATCTATAGGTCCATCATCCTCCCCCTATGACCTCATCAATCGATGGTCATAACTCATCCTCCTTTAGCATACCCGTAATCGTAAGTCTCACTGATAGGTGAGCCTCCCAACAAAACCTGTAAGCTATATTCATACCTGGATCCTCTCCTGCTCCTCTTTACTCATCCCATATCTTGGTGACTGCACCCTAAAAACTCATGCGCACCTCCAGAGGGATAATGGCCTGCCCCCATATCCCTGCCTCCTTGGTAATCCTTAGATATAGCTTCTCATAACCCACTGCATCCTGCACATCACCAACTGCATCACCACCCGGTGTGGCACATAATGCTCTATCACATACACACTCCTTCCAAATAGCCACATCTCTGACTACACCCAATGTAGCTTCCAGTTTGCCCTCCATCTTTCGCAATCCAAAAATGGCCTCCATGTGAAGACCATGAGCTCATCTAAGATCCTCCTGTAGAACCACATCACTCCAACCCTAGTGTAATGGAGCACCCCCCTGTATCGGTCCGCATATGGTAACCGCTACCATCTATCCTGTACCCCCATCAGCCGTGTAACCGCGATATGTTCCCATGACCATATGTGTAAAAGAGTCACTCTGGTACTCTCGGTGTAGAACCAAATGCATGTCATGATACAACTGACCTAACATCACTACACCCCACACATACTCCATATAATAATGCACCATATAGTAAATGCACCTGCTCCATCCTATCGGGAAGCCATGTCCACCTAGATATGACAACACTCATCCACGGATCAGTTTGCAAATAAAGAGAACCAGATGCAGAATGTGCCTAATCTGCATAGCCTGTTCGAGATGCATTTGTGTCTCGTCCATAGGCAATGTGTCATACTCACACACTTAGTGTAGGTAGTACACTGCTCCATTCAACCGATACTCAGGAATAACACTACGGATGGGGATCTTCAAGATCCTCTAGATGTCTAGTAAGGTGATAGAGGCCTCCCCTGTAGGCAGGTGAAATGTGCACATCTTGTTGTCCCATCTCTCCACCAGTGCAGTCATTATGGCGGTATGTGCCCTGATCCTCAACCATCTGCCGAAAAAACCCAAGCCCACCATCAATATCTCCTTCTCATCCGCCTCTAGTTGCTTGTATAGTCTCATGGTGGCCGGCTAGTGCTCATGTGATGTAAATGGCCCTAGACTCTCCTACACCCAACCAATCAACTTCATTAGCCCTCATATTCTATCTAAATCCTATCTAATCTTATCCAATTCTAGCCTATGTCCACTCTAGCTTATTTTTGGGGCATCCACATGCCCCTTCAACCTCTTTCAATCCCTATTCTCCTTCCCATCTTCCCTCCCTTTACTCCCCTAACGCTCGTGCTAATTCATTCAGCATACACGCTAAAAACATGGCGCATGCGCCACACCATAGGTAGAGGCGCTGATCCATAGCCCCCCGCTCCCTTTGACCGGTCCAATCAGCGCGATCGCACGCGCTAAACGTGTGCGCTTGCACCAATTCCCCCTATTCGCCCTCTCACCGTGAGTGCTAGCCCTAATCGCCAGCACATGTGCTAAACCTAGGGCTAAGGTGTTGAAATGATGACCAGTGCCTCCGCCACACTACCCTTTCAACCCTAGTTCTAGCCCTAATAAATTCTCTAGCCTACTAAAACACAAGGTGGAGACAGGGTACCTACCGGTGGGTCATTCTCCTTTGGTCTCTGGTGTCGTCGAACTCTCTCTGCATGGTTTTCGTGTATAGGAATGCGATCCATCTCTCTCTAAGGCCTCTGTGTTGGCCAATCTCCTAAAGGTGTATGTGATAATGACCTTTCCTTGGGCCCCATGTGGCTTATATTGGCCCCCCCATAGCCCCCTTTCCTTTTCACCTTTCTCATTTTTCTTTCGCTTTCTTTGCTTCTCCATCTTTTTCACTTCTTTCCTCACTTGTCATTCTTCTTTTTTTGAGAATTTTCACATTTAAAAAAAAAAATTACCAATTAAATTCTTGAGGGGGCATATGGAAACTATGTCTTTACGCTGGGGCATCCTTTTTCTGTCTTTTACCCATCACCAATTTTGCCACTGTGTAAAACAGGGGCAAAACGTAGACGTCCAAAATTAATTAAATTAAATAACTAATTAGTTTTATCCTTCCTACGTAATTAATTGATTTAATTATGTCGATATTATTCTTCTCAGAATTAATTAAATTAAATTAAATTAATCCTGTCACTATAGTCCATATAATTAATTTATTCAATAAATTGATTATTCTTCATTCTTCTAAAGTTCTTAAAACTAATTAATTCTTCCAAATCTACTTTTAGTTAATTAATGATAATTAATTAACTTGGTCATGTGATTCCTACAAATCACTTCCCCTAATATCTCATTAGCCTAATTAATTCTTCTAGAATCCCTCATAATCATGCTTAACATTATTCTTCAATTTTAAATTCCTCCACTCATTTTCTATCCTCTTTTCAAATCTTCCTACAAATCCCACTTGCCTCCTAATTCTCCATTATATCATCTAATCACTCTCTTAATCATTTGCTAGTGGCTAATCCCCATGATTAGCCACAAAGTCAACCAATAGCCATAAATGGATAACTCCACTTGTCCCCTCCTCACTTTCCAACCTTAAATGCACCTAATTGGGTCATTTCAAGGAATTCAAAATCTCACATTGCCCCATGTTTCTCATCTTCCCAAGGAATTTTAAATTCCTTTTCTTATTCCCTTTCCCCATACACTTCATCATTTGAGAATTTTTAATTCTCTTGTGCATCTCCCAAGGAATTTTTAATTCCTTTTCTTATTCCCTTTCCCCATAGACTTCATCATCTGATAATTTTTAATTCTCTTGTGCATTCCCCAAGGAATTTTTAATTCCTTCTTGTCTTCCCAATGAACTTGGGATATCTTCCCCATGTACATTATGGAGTGTGGAGATAAGAAATGCCTTTATGACAAATCTCTTGATCTCCACACCTTGTAATGTCATTGTCCCCTCAATCCATGTGCTTCCTCTCCTTCAATCTCCACCTTGATCCATCTTCAATCTTGACCGTCCATTCATCCTCCTTCAAATCTATAAATTAGGGTCTCCTCCCCTTCATTTGATGATCTCTAATTTGTGAAATATCATGTTGGCCTTTTAGCTTTAGAAATCACACTCCAAGCTCCTCCACTAAAGGCAAAATATCACTTAGCATCCATGGCATCCATATCCTTCACTTGAGCATTCATCCTCCATCCATCTCTATTATCATTTGTTGTGCAATTTGGGGAGCAAACCACATATCCATGTAGGACCAATCAGAGGAACAAGAGATAACTCTCTCTCTCTTGCAAGGTATATTGATTTGTTGGTTTAATGCTTTCACTTGATTTCTTATGTTATTTGGATTTAAACTAACAATTTAACCCTTGCATTGGTTTTCTCTTGGTTCATTTTGGCACACCCGGTGGGACCCACGTCTCATTTTCTATTATTTTTGTGAGTTTTTAGTGTTTTTAGCACGCAGGTCCTGGAATAGCGCGTCCGACTGTATTTCAACGCCCCCGCCTCACTGCTTCAATGTCTCTGCGTTAAAAACAATGCCTCCAATTTGAATTTCAAAATTTTGACCATCATTTTTCGCAGGTTTTGGTGATCATCGCGTCCGCCTCAGTGTCTTTAGATACTTAATTTTTAAGATTAGTTTTTATTTCTTGTTTTTTGTTAATAAAAAATCACAGAAATAGTAAAAAGGAGTTAAAAAGAACCCAAAAACAATTTTAGATTAGGTTTCAAATTCCGTTTTTCATTAATTTCAAGTGATTAATTAAGCTCTTAGGTAGACATGAGGATCAACGCCTACGCTGGTGGATCATTACTTGCACCTATGGTTTGGTGCACTTGCTGGACTAGAAAAGCCCACCACTTTTAAAAATTTAAATTTCAAAATTTTCTAACTGTCTGTCATAATTTTTTGTCATTTAGCACTTGCGCATGTGCATCAGCGCCTACGCGTATAAACCAGTGTGTCCATTCTAGGTATAATCCAACTTAAATTTTTGAAAAAGATTTAAAATTTGAAATTATCTTTCTATTTCTTAAGGTCGCAGACTCACTTCAACGTCTACGTAGGCACATCGATGCTTGCACAGGCACTACAGTGCGTTCGCTTGTGGATTAGCGCCTGCGCTATATCCTTAGAATTTTTGGGTTATTGATCAAATTTTGAGTTTTGTAGGGTTATCTCATTTGTCCAAGGTATAATTCTAAACTACTAATCCATTTTCTTGTAGCACACTTTTCGAAGACTCATTTTTTCCCATCTGTTTAGATTTGTGTGTGCTTTTTGTAGACAGATAACCTTGTTCACGTGGGCTTAAAATGAACTAGTGTCTTACATGTTTGTTGCACTTGCACACTCAATGTTGGGTGGACCTACCATTGCACTCTAGTATCCTCTCCCCTCGCCTTCGTGGATCTTGGGTGTAAGTGAACGAGTGATCAACAACACCCTCTTTTTCATTTTAGTAGTTGAGGGGTATTTCTTGATTGGGGATTTCATCACCCCACAAGAGTATCCTGAATTGGGACACGTCGAGGATATCAATTCTCCCGGTGTGATCTCGATCGGGTTTTTCGAGCCATTATATAAATAAGTTGGTCAGGCGGTTGAAGTGCTGAGTGAATTTTATGTATGTGGGGGCTCTCCTTGCACCGATAAGCTCAGTTAGAGCCTTAAGTGGCTTGCTTCGAGAATCCATCGTTGGATTGGTAATCCCTAAAAAATTACACTAGACACTAGTTTTAGTAGCCAAAATCCTACATTTGATAGTGTAGGGGATGCAGATCGTACCTCGAAGTTACTCCTCATGTATCCACTTAGGATGATAAATTCCCCATGTAATATATTCTTGGATCTTTGGGGTAAGAGAATCTAGTATGCCCGAGTAGTGAGTGTCATGGAGTGGAGCCAGTGCTATCAGAATCTCTATTTGTCCGCTTGAGTGAGGTATTGCTTATGTGAGTGGGCCTATCAAGTTGGCTAAATGAATATATTTGTACTCATAATACCTCTTATACAATTGATAATACAATAAAAAAATATGATTAAACAATACAATTTATTAATAAAATTATTGATTAACCAATTAATTAAGCAATACGCATTAAAGAAATGATATAAATGAAAATGTATGTAATGTAAGTGCATAAATGATATATTTTATAAATGATTTCAAATATGAAACAATGAAATGCATACAAATAAGACCTAAAAATAAAAATAAAAAATAAGCACAAGATACGTTATGTTCACCAAAAATGTAATGTTTGGAAATAGTGTTCACAAGTTTATGCATGCAAACTAGGAATTAAACCTATCTCCAATGATAAAACTTGGAAGGAGAATGGATCGACTTGGCTCAATCTTAAATCTGATTAAAAAGGACTAAGCAGAAGGTGAATTCAATACTCCTTGAGTTGAGTTTAAATTGATCAATGTAAAGAAGGTAAATTGAATGTAAGATCTAGGGCTAAAGATGTGAAATTTACAGTAATCAATGTGTACAACCAGTCCAAATCATATACGAAGACATAAGTATAGATCTAGAAATAAAAAAAATAGAAGAACTTGTGTATAAAATTTGGACTAAAAAATGTCAGACAATGGTGCTTGGGGTGACCTTGTCCTTGGAGTGTAGGATGTGAACAACAAATATACTTTTGGGATTAGGATGTTGTTCTAAGTGTTTCCTTGAAGATTCATCATAAAAGTGTTAGACAATGGTGCTTGGCTCTAGCCTTTTCCTCCAATTTCTGCCTTTGCAAAAGCTAGTTTTGTGTGTCTCTATCTTCTCTTCCTGAATCCATATTTAATGTCCCCTAAATCTATAACTTGTACAAAGTAGAAGGAAAATTGTGTTGTTGATAGGGGTTTTCCTAGGTCAAAACCTAGGTTTGGAATTAACCCTATAATTGAATTGAAATGGAAAACATGCCTTACAAAGGTTAGAGGCTAGATCAAAATATTAAATGTTGAATTGGAATGTTATATCTTCATGAGTCTTGCTTTGAAGTCTTCATAAAGAGATTGATGTTTTCATGTAGGAATGCAAAAATGTCTTCATAATAACTTGATCGTGGATGCCATCTTGAATGACTGAAATATGAATACTCTACCTCTCCTTAGTTGCTTGTTCACTTGAATTTGAATTGTGGAGAAAATTTAATTGATGTGACATTATAGAGAGATGTTTTTGAGGAGAAAGGCTTGCTTTTATACCTTACCTCATGAAACATGTTTGAATTTATGAAGAAGACTGACATGGGAAAGGAATTCTTGCATAGATTTTTTGACTATCGAAGGGTCCAAAATTGGACCCCTTTAGGGTAGACAAAGGCGCTTGGGGATCCCTTTTCCAGCCTATCAGGGCTAAAAAAAGACAAAATAGCAATGTGAAAATGAGGAGTTCAATTTGAATTTTGTGTGAGTAGGATCAAGAATAATCAGAGTATGAAAGTCTAGAATGCTAAAGTGAAGACTTAGTGAGTATGAAATTGTATAGGGATACAATTTATGATGCTACAATAAGTTTATCTAATTCTCTTTCTCCATTCTCATTCTCTAACTAAATATTCATATCAACATGTAATGGAGTTTTTTCTTCCTTTTTAGAAGTATGAGGACTATCATGTTTTTTCCCCTTTTATTTCTCATAGGTGGAAGCATGGGTGCATTCATGTCTATATTTTATGTACTAGGCTTTATTTCTTTTCTGGATACCTAACATAATCATGTATAGAGGATTTCCTAGTAGTTTTGACCCTATTATCAGCTAAATCATTTGAGGCACACTAATCATAATATCTAGATGCAGATATTCTACTTAAAACACCTACATTTGCAAGATATCTTGAAATATATAAAGGCAACTTACTTGGATTCTTTGTCTTCCACTATTCTTATCGACTTCATGCATCAAAATAATTATCCTAAAAAAGTTATTTACTTTTGGAGTGCTAGTCCTTTTTTGTTCTTTTATATTTTTAGGTTAATTTTTGGATCTTCCTTGACAGACTTGCCACTTCTTAAGAGGAGAAAACAATCAAAATCAACAATTTGCTAATTATATAAACTAGAGATCAATACCTTCTTGGTATCTTCGTAGTTGCAAATCAACTTGGGTCTTCAATTTTATTCTTGATTTTGAATATCCTCGGTAATGACACTGATTTATTGGTGATCTGAACTATAGGTCCAAATCCCTAAGGCCCGATGAATTCACACGTAGTAGGGGTGTGAAATCTAGGAGGACCACCATACAATTTTCTTCAATTTAAGTAATTGAGGACCAATTGTTGAGCTAGGTAAGACCTTAACTTATATTTTTGCAAGACCAAGAGGGGGTTTCCCTAAGGTGCTAGAATAAATTTCACTACAAGCACAATACTTACCTTACACAAACCATACCCATTTATAAAGTGGACTATTATTCTAGTTGTCACTTTGTGCTTGTATGTTAGTTAATGGAATTCAATGTCAAGCAAGTTATTAAAATAGCTAGCCTAGAGAATGCAAGTTTCTAGAGATGTGTTTTGTAATAATCGTTTGTGTTGTTACATACATTTAAACATGGTAGTGGAAGACACGCACAAGTAAAATTGAAAATGGTGTTTGAGTTAGTGTGTTTAGAGTTTTCTAAGGATGACGTGGGAGAAAACCAATAATAGATTAATAAATTTATCCATTGGGCAACACATTTTTTTTGAGTTCAATCAAACATGCAACAATTGTAAACAAGGTGATACATTAATCAATGTACATCATAAATGACTAAGTCTTCTAGAATGTACAAATAAGTTAGGCTCTACACATACATTTAGAAAAACCAAATATGCTTACAAAATATTAAGTTGGTCTACTCATCATTCTATAAATATCATCATACATTTACTTTAGTATGTTGAATATATATCTTGTAAATGCTTTGCAAGGATTTTGCAAATATTTGGCTGAAAATATAAACAACATATATCCAAAAGTGTACAACATAAATATAGAAATACTCAACTAGGGTTGGTTCCACATCGAGTCATTCAATATTCAATGTTTACAAAATAATAATACAAGTTTGAAAAAACCTAGATTGTTACTATAAGAGTTTGTATAAAATACTCCACACCATCCAAGATCGGCTGAAGATTATAGCCAACCAAGATCTAGGTACTTCATGAAAGCACAAGAGAGATCAACTATGAAAGAATAATGTTATTATATCAAGGATGCAAATGATATATTATAATAAAATGAATGACAGGATACATGATCTTACAAAGAGGACTCCTTTGTTATATATAAGCCAAGGTGAGCATAGGATTGCATAAGATTTTGACATATGTCTTAATCTTATGACCTGATACATAAAGTGATAAATTATCCACTTAAGGTTTAAAAGTGATAATTATCCACTAAAAGAGAAAATTTACTTAAAATGGAAAGAATACTATATGTTACCTAATTAAACTTAATTTTGTGTTATTAGGACCTAGGTGTCGAACATGCTAGGTACAACACCCCTTCTAAACCCACACCCCTTGTTAAGTGCAACTTAGGGAGAATGTACACAAATGAAAACAATACAAGATGGGTCCTGAATCCTAGGCCATGTTAGGTATCCATGTAGAAATTTAATGCAATATTTCACAAACAAATAAAAGGAGAAATATCTGTGGGACAAAACTCTTCCCCAAAAGAGATGAAAAAAATATTCTCTCAATTAATAATGAGATGTAAAAGACCTCATGAAAGTAAAATGTCCCCCCCCATAAGAGAGTAGAGGAAGAGAGACAATGTATTCCTACCCCCTCATTCAACTTAGAATGTCCTATAATAATGGTATATGCTCAACACTAATGCTAAAGATGATACAATATTGTCAAACAATGTCACTCCCTTTAGGTAAAACAAAACCAAGATGATATGCATGATGTCTACCAATTTTTGAAAGGAAGATAAGTGAATATAGATGAACTATGGTGTCTCTAAAGTATGCTTATGTGTATCCATGTTGATTCTAAAAGTTGTCACCATCCATAAAGTGTTCCAGGTAACACTGCTAAAGATGATAATCCAAGATCTTGTAGAAATTGATATAAAATATCATCCTAACACAACGATATCTCCTCTGAAGACAAAGAAGTTACCTATTCCAAATGTTGTTCAAAATTATCCACACTCATGTCAAACCATGAGGAATGATCATGTAGAGAATGAACAAGAGTGTTAACGCGCTCCCTTACAACAACCAAAGAAGGATCATATCCATCAAAGATAAGATGAATGTGATCAATGTTGTCTCCCAAGTTTGAAATGTAGGAATCCATAAAAAAACTACAATGTCTAACAAGCGATTATCCCATGAAACCATCTCTAGAAGATAGCGTGTGTCCCATTGCATTGAATCACAAGGAGCCAAAACTATGACAACACAAGCATCATATGTGATCTAATAGATAGAAATGATATTGGTTGACAATGAAGGCACACAAAGAAAATCATTGAATGCTTTGTCATCCATGTAAATAGATCCCTTCCCACAGACACACACATATGTTTTATTAGCCATTAGGATGTGATATGAACATGACTCAAATGAATAGAACATACACTATGATTAGGGATAACTTTAAGAAACCACCCCTCAGGCAAAAGTGTAAAATCCTGGCAAACCAAACATTATTTTTGGGGGAGATTTTCATATTGATGGCAAAATGTTTTTCAAATTGGGAAAAAAAAATAATTTGTGTTGGCGATTTTTTTTTACGGTAAGAAAATTCCATAAAATCTTGGCGAATAACTCATTATAGTGTGGGGAAATTATATAATGTTGGAGGCGAATGTTTTTTCATTTAAAGGAAAAAATATATAAGTGTATGGGCGAAAAGTTATACTTGGAAGGAAACATTATTTAAGTGTATTGGCGATTTTTATCTACCATTTGAAAATTATTTAATTTTATTGGCCAATATTTCGGTATTTATGAATTTTTTTTTTTAATTCATTGCCATTTTTCTTATCTATTAATAGCCATTTTGTCATCTAATTAATGCAACATCACGTCGAGTCCAAACTCTGCACAATGTATCGATAAGCACGGCCTCATTGACATGTCACACATACCTAAAATCCATCAATGATTTAAAATCGTTCGATGATCGTAGATCAATGGTTGAAGTTTTATTTCGGCCCAAATTTTTGAAGAGAATGTAGTCCTCAAGAAATTCCCCCAAATGGAATTGGAGACGGTAGACACATATGAAAACTAATCGAGTATAGATATTTATTAGTGTCTTGTCACTAACATTCTCTAACTGTAATCCACTTAGCACGCACGACTTCCAATTTGGTAATTGGTAGTGGTTTATGGTTGTTTCCAATTTCGCACACTTGTGCATTTATGAGAAATATTTATTGAGAGATACAAAAGATTTATAAAAAATTAAAGGACAAAGGAATTAATATGGTTGGTGAAGGAATTGCTAGTATCAAGAGCTATTTATAGATGATCTTCGCTTCTTTCTTATTCAATTCACCTTTGGTAGATAAATTGTCCGAGTTGACGGTAGTTGAAATTCTGCCTTTGGTTTAGGTCTTTAGGCTATATAATTTGGTATTCAGATTTCTGAAGATGGACACTCCTATCCAGTTGAGAAGCACATCTGAGGAGGACCAGAGGGCCTTTTTGGGCTACATCAAAGACACAATTCTCCAATCAATTTGTAAGGAGGTTGAGATGTTTAGTAATGAGGCTGTGAGGATGGTGCTAGGCTGAGAGTTTTTTGAGAAATGATAATAGATACCGTGTTAAAACGAACATTACGTTCCGATAAGGAGTGTTCAAAGAAGAATTCCTTGGGGACGTCGTTACTATTATCGTCTTTGTAGAAGTAGGGTTGGGGATCCCTTGGGCAAGTGATTTATCCAAGCTTCTCCTCCCTGACCAAAATATGGCCAGGCAACCTTTTCTTTTGAACTTGAATGCTGAACAGTTGACATGACATAGGAAATGGGCACGGATTGCTAGGGATTTACTCCGGAAATGGTTTCTCCTGGATCAATTTCAAGACTACAGATGGCTCGAATAATTGTCATTGCTTGTCATCTTTGAAGAATTCTACTTAGATGAAGGGCAAGATCCTTAGGGTTACCCATGAAGGGTTTCAGTTTTTTGTCTTGTTTTTTGGATACCACTAGTCCATCGTCCACTGCCAGTGTCCTAGCTCCTAGTTGTTTTGTTTTTTTGGCTATTTCCTCGTAACCTCTCTCATTTTGGCTTTAAAGTTTTGGAGGGACATGGGCTCTAACAATCGAAAATTAGAAATTTGCGCAACATAATAATGAAATTTTTGCAAATTCCAGTTCGTTTCAGTTTGCCTCTATGGATTTAAAAATGCTTGTATTATTAGTTCCTGCCATGGCAAGATACTTAGCATAAACATTATGTTCTGAAAAATCTTAAATAGTTATTAATTTGTGTGGATATAAAATTTTAAACAAATGTCAAATCTCATTAAATTAAATCTCAAGTAGAGAGAAGGGAAAATTCCATTTTGAACACAAGTTGGAATTAGAAGATTCCAGATATGGGATAGTAATTAAAGGAGGTAAGATAGTGTCGAACATAGCAGGTCTATTCTAATTTCTTATCTAAAGTTAAAGAACAAACTCAGTGTCACTTCTGAGATGACCTTTTCTAAAAGATATTTGAAGTGCTTGACAAAGAAGTATTTGAAAAAGCATAATGTCTATGAGCTACGTTATTTCAACATTGTTGAGAACGAGGCAGAGGATGAAGATTAAATTTAAGTTTTGTCAGTATTTAGGTGTAATTGATATTGATTTTTTTTTAACTATAAAGAGTCGACTGCTGCATTTCTGTCATAACTATCATGCTAGATTTGTGTTTATTTTGTTTGCTTCTATTTTGGCAAGTTGTTTACCTCTACTATGTAGGTAGAGAGCTTACATGTTGAAGTTTGGGGACACTTTTTGTAGTCTTTGAATTGCAGAATTAAAAAAAAAAAAAGGTTAAAGATTATATAAATTTAATTTACATATTTTAATATAAGTTTTTTAAATTTTAATATAAATGTTATACATTAATAAATATCTAGAATTAAACAATACACTTCTTAAATAAAATAAAATATTTTGTTACATAAAAGTTAAAATTTAATTAAATGTAAGATTTTAAAGATGGAAATATATTTAATATCTTATACATAAATGTGTTTAAAATATTTATATTATATGATGCTTGTAATTTATAATTAAAATTATAATTAATTTAATTATACATAAATAATTAAATTAATATATTTATTTTATATTTATTTTATATTTATTTTGAAGTATATTGATTTATTCTAAATCTTTTTTAATCCGTTTTTGTTTAAAAAGATTAATTTCTAGTCACTACTTTGAATATGACTATTATAAATTTATAAATATTGGGAATACTTTTAACTATTTATTACCATTATAATTTTCAACATATTAAAAAATAAAATATAATCAATATAATTTAAAAACTATTTATTAACATTTTCAATACTATTATTCTTCATATATAATTTCAGGCACGAATACCGTCGTCCATTGGATGAGCATAGCTCACGACGTAAGGTGTATTTTGGGCCGAATGTGGGAAAGATAATTTTTTTTGCAAAATTCTACTAGAAACACATGTCATTGAATACTGACACAAAAGAAAGGCTATGGCCCATGGGACAATGAAGTGTCAGGTGATGTGACGTTTGGGTGGCAAAAATCCTATGCATAATGGAACCCATGGGAAATGACAACGAATATGCAATGATATTTCCTTATGGTACACACACCATTGATAGTGAATGATTAACATTTAGCCTTTAGGCAGCTTTAATGCAGGCTTAGGAATTGTGCGGCTAAACTAGTACATGCGGAGGAATGATGGCAGAGTTTGTGATTAATGCCGACGACCACCATCGTTGGATGTCAGAAATTAGAATTGAGTGTGAGGTGTTTAAAGCTTGGGTGGATTGGAAGCCGAAGGTTCACAGAGTGTACTTGGATTGCCATTTTCTTGGTATCATACTGTTTGCACTTGCAACATTGTCTTGGGTTTCTTAAGAAGCATGGAAGCCAATTTCTCCTTCCATATCGATAAGAAATTAGTCCCATTTCTCAGTCGATTTACGGACATGAGGCTGAAAGGTTTGTTTTTGTTTAAGGATGAGCGACTGTACGAGAGTGTGAAAATGTTGTTGGGAGAGGAAATTGTCCATGTAGGTCATCGCTATAGGATGAACATGGAGGCATATTCATTGATTGTTGCTTGGGGTTTCCAGTTTGAGGACGAGGTGGACAAGGTAAAAAATGCCTTGAGAGTTGTAAATGATTCAAACTACCTGTTAAATATGGATAGTGTGTGTGCTCATGTGGTCCTAAAGGTGGGCATTGTTCTTGAGGCAGGGGTGGTTGGTCTGGTGGTGCCACTACAACTCATTCGATGGGTTGATGACGATTTGAAGGCAAGATGCAGAGCTCTTGCTTGGCGCGGGTGGTAGGCCTTCAAAACGTTCACAAGGTTGATGCAGCCTGATGAGGTTTTAAGGGTTCTTCATGAAGTGGAATGAGTAGAGGTGGGTTGAGAGTTGCGACCAAGACCCAAGACTACCCAAGCAATGAAGCGACTCTCATAATTCTATGATGACCCAGAGTACAGGCCGTTTCTAGGTTAATCCTACTATGGCTGGTGGTGTTTGGTGTTGTTTATTTGTATCATTTTGTTCCATGTTCATTTTCTCCCCAACTTTGTATGTACAAGGGGATGTCTGCTAACAATTTTGGTAGGCCAAATTGGAATTGTGGGGTTTCTGTGCATGTAGTAGGGACTAGGGTTTTTTTTTTTGTTGGGAATGGTGGTTTGGGGGTGTTTTTTGAGGTGGCAAAACTCTGGTGCTTTTACTATACCACCTATACTTGCATATTTGTAATGTTTTATTTCCAAGTAATACAATACAAAAATTATCGATAAAAAAAGGAAATATCATGCAAGTTTTGAAATTACATATTTAAATTATATATTTAATTTATTTTACTAATAGATTATATGTTTAATTTTTTCAAATTTTTATTTATGGCGAGAGGCATCTACAATGACATCAAAAAGTCTGTAAACAAAAATTCAATTTGAAACAAATTGACATGTAAATGACGGGTAAATGCATGAAATATACCATCTTTTGGTTTTTGTGGAGGTGTTATTTTATTACTCCAAATAAAATAGAACCCTCGCCACTTGTCTCCAACTATATGAACCGTTACATTGAAATGATAGTGGAAGAATGCCATAATATTTAAAAGGGAACAATCAATTGTGAGATTCCCTTTTATTATAAGACATCTCTCTGCATAATTTACCTATATTTTTTAAATATAGATATACTAGTAATTATTATATTATAATATATAATATTAGTAAGTGATATTATGATATATTATATGGAAATTTTAATAGCATTACCTACATATGTATTTTGAAAATTTAAATAATAACATTATTAAAATTTTCATATAACATATATTATATAGTAATTATAATATAATAATAATTTTAAAAATTAAATATATAATTTCAATAATAATAATAATATATATGTATTAAAATATTAATATAATATACATATTAAAACCACTTAATTAAATATTATACATATTATATAGTAATTATTAAAATAAGTATAGACCACTTAAAAAATCAACATTTATATTATTCACCTATATATATATTTTTAAAGTTAAATAATGACATTTTAAAAAATTTCATACAATATATCCTAAAATCATTTAATTACAGTATATGTTATAATTTAATTAATATTAACATAGATAACAATAACGAAATTAATATCAACCCCCTTGTTTTGGTTTCTTTTAATATAAAAAACAATAACAAAATTAAACAAATATCTTATTTAAAAATAAATAAAAATAAATATATATATATATATAAAATTAAATATCAATATATATTATATTAATCATTTTGTTAATGTAACTTTTAAAAACAATAAGAAATAATTGTTAAAAAAATAAATTAGTTTAAAAAGTGAAGAATGTAAGTGTAAAAATCTAAGTGGGAAAGTGTAAGGTGATGTGACCCCCAAACTGGCAAAATTCCTATTGGTAATGGGACCCACAACAACTGACAACAGATACCAGGGTCCGTTGGATGAGAATAGATCAATGACTTAAGGTGTATTTCAGGCCGAATGTGGGATCTCTAAACTTTTTTGCAAACTTCCACCGGAAACACGTGTCATTGAACACCGACACGAAAGAAAGGTTATGGCCCATGGGATGATGAAGTGTTAGGTGACGTGGCGTTTGGGTGGCAAAAATCCTATGTATAATGGGACCCATGACAACTAACAAAGGATATCGTTGTTCGTTGGATGAGCACATATCAACGACGTAAGGTGTATTTCGGGCCAAATGTGAGAACAATAAACATTTTTTGTAAACTTCTACCAAAAGACTTCCATAAACGATAAACATTTAATTAAGCATAGTTAAATTCTAAATTTGTAACTGTATACTTAATTAAGTGTAATAAGCTCTATTTTGGGCAAAAGTTGTAAAGGATTAAAAAGTCTTCAAGAACATTCCAAAAAAGTGACTCGTGTGATGTGTTAGACTGTCAGTCCTGAGAAGTTAGAAAGAAGCAATGAATTTTTGCTCTGCGGTAGTGAATAGTTATTAATAATAATTTATAAAATTACAACATGATTCTAGAAATTTTGCCCTTTAGGTTTTACATTTGAACTTTCGAGGGTTTTCAAACTAAGGGACTCATATTGGTATTTTGATTCTTGGACAAACTAGTAAATCCAGGGAGATTCAGAAATGACTACTAGATTGAGGAATGCAACAGAGTCTATCTGCGCTAGTCTACTGAAATAGAAATTCCGAGTAAAATCCAAAACACCTACATCCCACGTTTTTAATTTTTGAATCTTGTGGTTTACCGTTTAGATTGTAGAACTAGAATTAGGGGTTCAACTTGAGGGTTAACATTATTTTGAACTAGCGATGGGGAAACCAGATGGTACAACTAAAGCCCAGGTGAATAAAAAAATATATTTAACCGAATTTGTTAAAACAACGAGTTTCACTGATGAATACCATGATATTTATGACCTTGTTATTCATGGTAGAAAGAGAATCATAGAAATTAGATATGCATTGTCTAATAAGGTGAGAGATCCAAACAGGGCAAAATATACTATCTTTAACACAATGTTAAATGCAAGTACAAATAAAATTGCATTGTGGTCTACTGGAGTTGTCAGCATGGTGTTACCAGAAGTATTCCCTTGCCCAAAAATTGTCATGGTCTGTGCCCAAAATTATGATGAAGATAGAAAAGCAATTGTCAATAAAAATACTCAAGAGGAAATTTTGTCCATAACCGAGGGAAAATTTGCTCGTTTGTTGAACCTAGGTTTTGAAGCACAAAACTCAAATGCCCACATTGACCTAGGAAAGCTAGCAAAGGGATATGACAGAGTCGATGCAAATTATAAAGAATCATTTATCAAAGGTCTAACAGTGTGTGGTACTCAATTGGATCAGAATCATAAGCCTCCTTATGATTATAATATTTTTGTGCCATGGGTTCAGGATACTATTTCCTTGCTAACATTTTTCGTGCGATTGGAAAATGATAGGGAAGTGGGTGCCAGCCTTCTTGAAATGATTTTTAATATCCATTGCATAGTAGAACCAATAAGATTTAATTTTGTTGAGCACATTGTTCAATCCATTCAAACACAATTACTAAAGATTAAAACATGTTCCCGTAAGAAATTTAGGTTCATATCCTACTTGTGCTATCTTCTTCTATCAAAGTATCATGCAATATACAAGACCAATAAGCTTCACATTGAGGTCTATAATATTAATGAGAAGACTTAGAAAAGAATAGTGTCCAATATATGAATGGATACCTAAGATAAGGATGGATGATAACAAAAAGAACTACAACCATTTTGTAGACTTCTTTTTGGCACCAATGTATAATGAAATTACAAGCACCACAATGCCTAGATTGCTCAGGTCTTGTAGAGATTGCATTTAACTCAGAAGTAAAATACAATTGGCAGACTAGTTCTTCATGGAAGAATACACTATGTTAAGGTTTTATGGATCAACAGTAGAACCCCACAAACTTCCAATACATGTGACAAAGAGGGTTTTTGCATTGGAATATGTATGACAATTGGAGAGCACATATGTACTCTTTCATGGTCAACAAAAGAAGAGCGTATTTCCTTCCTTGCCTTTCTCATGTGGAGGGTTCACATTTGACATAAAAGCATTCAAAGTGGGACATGATTTTTTGACAATTTTTAGCTTTGGTGTTGAGGGTCACTGGCAGTATGATCCACTCAACATCATTCAAACAAGGCTTAAGAAAAATGGGAACTCTGAAAGGTTATGTCAACATGAAAGTAAACCATTTCTAGAAAAGCTTAGAAACATGGACTCCTGGGATGAGGTAAAAAAAGAGATGGAGAAAATTGTCGTTGACAATAAAATTTCAACAGAAGAATTGTCATCACAAATTATGGCATTGCACACACAGAAAACAATAGAGGAGGGCATCCAAAATCAAAATGAAAATAGGAGGTCCTACAATTTCTACCAAAAACCTGCTAATCCATCTAACAAAGCTATTCCCAAAAAAATACTGCAAGAATGTAAAGACAAACATTGGACTCAAACCAAAATAAATGATTTTTAGACTATGAGGAAAAATATCGGTGAACGAAAGACTAGTGCAGACTTTGATGAAAACGATGAGAATATCGAGTTTAGCAAATTGTGGAATATGAAGCATGCCACAGAAGGAAATGACATAAGTGAAGATGAAAATGAGTATGAGGTTGAGGTCACACCAACAACTACTATAGTCTCTGCAAAATTGAGTGGAGTTGATGCTTCCATAAAGAAAAATATAGCAAAGGGGCAAACATTGTGGAAAAAATGGGTTTTGAAGGTGGTGGTCTAGGCCCTAGAGGAGAAGGCCCTTGGTTTCCACTTGAGGTACCACTTCCATCAAATTCAAAATCAAAACATCCCAAGAAACCAGTCATTGGACTTGATTCATCAGATTCATCGCAAAAAGGTACCACTCATTACCCTGCATTTCCACTTCAAGTTGTTAGAGATTCAAATCGAACTTGTGTAGACACTTAGATTCAATCACAACCACTACCACAACATGGTATTCCTATTGGTGGTGAACCAAGTGCCACTACCACTGGTGGGGAATCTTGGGATAGTAATCCTATTAGTGTTAAATCAAGTGCCACTGCCACTGGTGGGGATGACATGGGTAGTAATACTAATTGTCCTGATCAAGTGCAACAACAAGATGTCTCTCGCAAGAGGATAATAGTAGTAGATACTATACAAAATCCTAGTGATCAAGGCAATATGAAGAAGCAAAAGGTTGTGACAATAATGGCGAGTACAAAAACACCTTTAGAACAAACCCCTCAAAAGAGTATAAAAACTATACTTGCAAGTGACAGTGGGACAGGGTTAGGAATGGCTTTTGGTACTCCTCAAAATACATTAGTTAGAACCATAAACAGGAGGAGCCTCATATATCATTGCAAGTGCTATTTCACCTTTCAAACATTCAATTACTTCAACAAACCCATATTTTCATTACAATGATTTCTTTAATAAATTTGCACAAAAAATAAATATGAATAAAGAAAAAAAGAAGACATTGAAGAGGGGTACCCTTATTGCATCTTTAGAGGAACAACTTGCATCGAACAAGGTATTTCCCACATGTGACCCAAAAAAAGATATGATGGAGTTCATGGTTGTTATGCCCCCAAATAAAGATAAAAATCCACCACAGAGTCAGATAGATCCCTTTGAATTTCACGTTAGCATCATCCAAATGGATTTTTCCAAAGTTCAAAATTTGGACAAAATTAGTGTGTAAAAAAAGACCAATGAAGTGATCTACACTTCACTGCTAAAGATGGAGAGAGAGAAAAATAAGGTGGAGAAACAAATGAAAATGTTACAAGAAGACCTGGTAAATGAGAAAGCAAAGAGAAAAGCAATAAAAAACAAGTGCAATGAATTACAGAAAAGGATAAAAAATTCGGCCTCTACCTCAACAATAACATAGCAAGAACAAATGGAGACAGATCTGAAGGAACTGAGGGAAAAATTGGATGAAAGCATTAAAAAAATTGATGATGAAAGAGCCTCTACGGTAAAATTATACAAAACCCTGGAGTCTACTATTTCCTTAAACAAAAATTTACAGAACTAATTGGAGCATGAGACGGAAAAAGAAAAACATTTGGAAGAGAAAGCAGAGGAAGAAAGAAAAAAATGTGCACAAATGAAAGAAGAGCTGCAAAATGCAAATAGTAAAATTAAAATTTGGAAGACAGATCAAAGGACAATATGAAAAATACAGTGAAGTATATAAAAGAAAATATTTTGAGGCAAATAATTCAGAGGAGTGACAAGCTGTGTGAATGGTTGGAATTGGATGAAAGTCTGAGAGTATGTTTTTGGAAGCTCAAAGAGCACATTGAGAAGAACATAAATGTTTATTCAAAAGAGAATATTGAAAAATAGATTTTTCAAGAAGTCTACAGTAATAGTGACAACTATTTGCCATCCAAGGGAATTAAGAGCCGCATTGATGCCTCAGTTAAGGCATCATCTATCATTGAAAAATACCATAAACTAAGGGAAGCACAAGAAATTTTGGATAAAGTTGGGAAAAAGATATTGAAGTTGCAACAAAAGAAAAACAATTTGTTAAATCTTGGTTTGCCGAAGAGTGTTGACACATCAAATAAATTAATTGGAAAAGAAGCTTTCAAAAAAATGATGGAGGACAAAATGAAGTCTGATTTAGACTTGCTTCCTAAGGACACAACTCCTCACAGATTTCTAGATTTCATCAAACCATTGATAAATTTGAATGTAATATTGGGTGAGACAGTGGTGTCAAGTCACTCTTCCAAATATGGATTGCTGACAAAGTTGCAGTTGTCTTACTATGCTTTAAAAAAAAATGAACTTCCATCAGACGAAGAGTGGAGCACCCTACAAAAACTGGCACAAATATCTCATGAATCATAGTATGTATTGAATAGTTTTCTGCATTTACTCTTAATTTCAAGGTTTTCTACTTTTTTCTGTTTGGAATTTGGCATCACTTCAAATAACTATGTTTTATGAACAGGAAAAATGGAGCACTCACGATTACTAATCCAATCTATGATGCATACCTTCAGCCTTGTAAATTTGTATTCTCACATTCTCTCAGGTTTTAACTTTTATGCATTTCTCTATTTATGATTTCTAGGTTTTGTGCAATGCTATTTTGTATATTTAATTTGTCATGGCTT
Organism: Cryptomeria japonica; assembly: GCF_030272615.1. Taxonomy (NCBI): domain Eukaryota; kingdom Viridiplantae; phylum Streptophyta; class Pinopsida; order Cupressales; family Cupressaceae; genus Cryptomeria; species Cryptomeria japonica. Next base: position 558,390,487 of record NC_081408.1, on the reverse strand, counting down.
GAATTAAGTTTTAAGTTTGAACTCTATTTTTTGAATAGGACTCAGGAGACATGTAGCAGTTGCTAAATTGCTAATCTGGCCTATGATGGTCATAGATACCTCCAGCCTTGTAAAATTGTACTAATTTTCTGATACTGATGGGACAAAAGATTCAGTGCCTTGGTAATTGATTTTGATTTTGGGTATTCACATGTTGCAAATCAACCTGAAGCTTTTGTTACTCCCTTGTTTCTATAAAAGGTAATTCAGGGTCATTTGAAAGGGTTCTAAAATTTGGTATTGACTTTTGTATAGAGAATCACACAAAGTTGTGTATTGAATGAATTGTATCTTATGACTATATTTTGAAATAATTAATGAAAATCTCAACATGTCTAAATAAACATCTCTCTATCAATAAACACATTACACTCTTTTATTCAACTATTTTCTATCTAAAAATAAAAAAGTTGAAAAATGCAATTGCAATTCAATATAAAATTTTAATTGCAAAAAGTTGACAGACACATAAAATATCATCAAGTTATCAGCCACAATAGTATGTTTTTGTAATATGAATGATGAGGTACAATAATAAGATTAATAAATACCTATGAATAGGTAGTCCTAAATCTCTTACAATTGTCATTCCTCATTAAAATTAGAGCTTCCTTGATTCTTGTCTGTGTTTTCTTCACTTTGAGTTTTCATACCTCCGCTGAACTGCATCTCAATGCTACTAGTAGGTCCAGTATATGAGTCAATTGTCCCACTAGCACTTTGGTTTGAAGTGTTGCTCAAACCTCTTCTTTCACATTTCGACCTCTAGATTTTTAGTGCCCTATCATAAGGAAAAGTGTGGACATCATACCTAGATGTATAGAGCCTCAAGCAATTTTCTAAATTCTTGTCTAGTTTGTTTCTTAGCTTTGATTTTAGGAACCCCAAAGAACTTAAAATTTTCTCATCCTCCACTGAACCCGATATCATGGTAAGACATAAATCAACAAGCTTGAAATATTTTGATATTGAATCATACAACACTTCTTTCTTACCTAGATTTGTCCAAAGCCTTGTTACTGATCCCTCTTCGTGGGGGTTCTCCATTCTGTCATATTGTTCCCTCACAGTGTATGCAAAACAGGATGATTGCTCTCTAAGAAGAGTTTCATTTTAAATTCCATTTATCGTTACTCCATTGAATTCTATGGATTTGCAAAATTGATTTATCGAAGTCAATAGCTTAGCTCGAAAATCAGCTACACTGTTGAGGTTCCAATATTAAGGAAACACAATAGACATGGCTTCAAGTAGTTTCTTAGGAGGGAATCTGGTTCTAATCTGTGAGGAAAGATCATAGGCAATTCTATTCACATAAGTAGTTACAAACTCAACAATCTTTCTAAAATCTTCCCTTGTAACCCTTACTAGTTGCTTCTTGGGGCGCTTTCCTGGTTCCTCGGGCTCGACTGTGGCAAAGAAGTGCATTGGTATCTCAACTCCGCATACACTGGCACATATCTCCCCATTTGCACCGATCTGTAAAAATTTATCAGGATTGTTCAAATCTATGAATGTTTGCCACTTAGAAAATTTTTCATCAGATAATGTTGGTTGAAATCGATAGAGATTATCGAGGGTGAGGCATGCCATCTTACGCAACTTAGCATATTCTGCAATATACATTGCTCTTTGTTGGTATTTTTTCATAATATTCCTCATTTCCTCTAGCATGGAGAGAAGAGTTGCTAAAGTTAAGAGTGTCTCTATATTAACCTCCAAAGCAGGTCAGGAAATTTTGGTTGCTTTGATTCGTCGCGATTTGTGTGAAATAGTCCAATCAAGGATGAATATTCTAAAAAAAACTCGATGCACTAGACCATCCAAAGAGATCCATCTGGTGTCATTATACTTAAGAATCTTGTTCCCATCGGTTATTCCATTAGCAAAGTGTTAAAATTCCATAAATCATTTGGGACTTTGACAAAAGTGTGAGTAGAGCTCTCTGACTAAATGTTCAATTCTTTTTATTGGAGCATACTTCACTACTATATTTGGCACCAATTTTTGACACATTTTTGTTGAAATTTTGATGAACTATCGTCGGATTACCGACAAAACACCCAGCGAAATTTCATCACTAAAATTTTGTCGCTTGCCCGATGTTCCTGTTTTCATCGAACTATCGACCAAGTGTTGTCAGATGATGTCACGATAAAATGCAAACAGTTTTCGTTGGAATATCGACAAAAATATCGTTAGTCTTGTGACGAACAATCAACACAAAACATTGGTAATTATGATGAAAAAAATCGTCGCACATACAACAACTTTGTCAGATATTTAAGTGGTTCATCGCAATTGCGACAATGTGGAGCATGCCAGTTCGACGAATATATCATCGCACATAGAACAACATAGTCAGATGTCGATTTCGCAAGAGTAAAAAAAAAAAGGATGCAAAATGGTGAATCTTTCGCTGTTTCGCGTAGTCTAAATATGAAGGATGCAAAATAGAGAACATGTAGTTGTTTCGTAAAGCTAAAATAACAATTTGTGAAATGGCGAATACATCACCATATCATGAAAGACAAAAGTGAGGATTGCGAAATAGCGAACTCGACGCTATTTTGAAAGGAGGAATAAAGTGGGTTTGCGAAATGGCGTCAAAACCTTTAATGGGACAGTGCACACATGTGGATCAGCCTGAAAATAATTAAATGTTGCGTACTGTCTTGAATACATTTAAACGAATTGTCTTGCATTATTGCCTTGTGGTGATCAAGAATGCTAATAAGAAGAGATATTGCCTCGTCATATGCACTGAATGACTAATATTTAGATGGCTTTAATGTCGGCTTGTGCGCACTAATTGTGCAGATGAAGTAGAGAACATTCAGGGGAATGATGACAGAGATTGTGATAAATGTTGACAATGGATGGTTGTCATAATTGAGTGTGAGGTGTTTAAAGCTTGAGTGGACTGGGAAGAGTGTTGTTGGAGTGCCATTTTCTTGGTATCATACTGTATGCAGAGTTGTCTTAGGTGCCTTACGCAACATGGAATCAAATTTCTCCTTCCATATTGACAAGAAATTAGTCCCATTTCTTGGACGATTCATGGACAAGAGGCTGAAAGGTTTGTGTTTGTTTAAGGATGAGAACCTGTAAAAGGTTGTGAAGATGTTGCTAGGAGAGGAAATTCTCCATGTAAGTCATTGCTATAGGACGAACATGGAGGCATACTCATTGCTTGCAGCCTGGGGTTTCCAGTTTGAGGTTGAGGTGGACAAGGTGAAAAATGCCTTGAGAGTTGTAATTGACTCAACTTATCTGTTAAACCTGGATAATGTGTGTGCTCATGTGGTCCCAATGGTGGGTATTGTTCCTGAGGCAAGGATGGCTGATTCGGTGGTGTCGCTACCACTCATTCAATAGTTTGATGATGATTTGAAGGCAAGATGCAGAGTTCTTGCATTTTGCGGGTGGCAAGCATCCAAGAATTTCAAAAGGTTGAAGCAATGTGATGAGATTTTAGGGGTTCTTCATGAAGTGGCATGAGCAGAGGTGTGTTGAGAGTTGTGGCCAAGACCCCAAACTTCCCAAGAAATGAAGGGGCTCCCAGATTTCCATGAGGACTCAGAGTATAAGCCTCTTTTGGGTTAATCCTGCCATGGGCGGTGGAGTTTGTGTTGTCTGTTTGTATCTTTTTGCTCTATGTTTGTTTTCTCCCCAATTCTATATGTACATGGGGATTTTCGCCAGTAGTTTTCATCAGCTAATTTTGCATGTAGTAGGGTTTGGTTTTTGTTGGAATGGTGGTTTTGAGGGTGGTTTTGGGGTTTTTTCTTGGATGACAAAAATTTGGTGGTTTTTCAATACCACCTATACTTGCATATTTGTAATATTTTATTTCCAAGCTATACAATACATAAATTATTGATCAATTATGGATCAATATTTAATTTCCAAGCAATACAATAATGAATGCATTCTAACCAATAAGAAGGATCTAACAATGCATATATTCATGTGTATACTCTATGTATGCTCCATGTCTTCATATATCCATGTGTATGCTTTGTATTTTCAAGTGTATGCTCTTTGTTTGGCTCTATATTTTTAGTTAATCTAGAATGTGAGAATAACAAGACTGAATGAAAGGGGATATGAAGGTCATAGATGTGTCATGCTTCTCACCTTTGTTTGAGAAAATTAAAATCAACATTGCTTGAGGACAAGCGAATTTGGGAAGGGCGGACTGTAATGTCTCTACTTTGAAATATAATTTAATAATAAATAATAAATAATAATAATAAAATTAAGGATTAGAAATTGTAAACTTATTTCTTGGATAGCGTTCTATAAGCATATTACAAGATAGCGTTGAATAAGGAGAACTGCTATAAGGCACCCTACATAAATATATTTTCAACACTATCTCATTGTATGAATCTTTTATTAATAACTAATTTGACTATACTTGTTTATGCTCCGTAGTACATCGTTGGGTACTTTCTCTTGTAACAAAATGTTGAAGTTGGAAGCAATGCAAAGCATGGTTGTACAATCCGATGACAAAAATTGACATAAAAAAAAAATGAAAGAACCCCAAATTTTTTGGGCAAACTCTGTGAAAGAGAGAGTTGTATACCTGAGCCCATACAAGTTAGGCAATCTCATGAAGGAGATGTATGCTTGTGGACTCCATGAGAGTTGATACAAATTTTCTACCCCCAAAAGCTTACCCACTCAATGTAAAAAAACACAGTACTTCAGTATGTGCATAAGTTGTCTCCTCAAGGCATTTATACAAGTGGTCGTGGAAGTTTTGCAGTTGGTTTGACTGCTTATGTATTAAAGGACCGTGAAACTGGTAAAATAGTTCTAGAAAGTGGAGCACTGGTATTGAGTGATACGGGTATTTGTTGCATAGACGAGTTTGACAAGATGTTAGATAATTATCGTAGCATATTACAGGAGGTTATGGAACAACAAAGAGTTTCAATTGTAAAGGCTAGGATCATAGTATCTCTTAATGCAAGGACATCGGTTTTAGCTTGTGCCAATCCTAGCTGTTCATGCTACAACCCTAGACTTTCAATTATTGATAATATCCAACTTCCTCCAACATTGCTTTCCAGGTTTGATTTGATCTACCTAGTGCTTGATAAAGCTGATGAACAAACAGATCGACGCCTTGCAAGGCATCTTGTTGCAATTCATTATGATGATGAGCCTGAGGACCAAACATTGGATGCATTGGACCTCCCAACCCTCACTTCATATATCACTTATGCAAGACAACATATACATCCTAAAATATCTAATGAGGTTGCAGAGGAATTTTAAGGATGGTACAACACCCATATGATAATTAGTAACGGTGTATTTCATAAGACTTATGTCTTAGTGTTGTGAAAAACTATTTTAGTATGCTCTGTAGTACATCACTGGGTACTTTCTCTTGTAACAAAATGCTGAAGTTGAAAGGAATGAAAAGCATGGTTGTACAATCTGATGACAAAAATTGCCATAAAAAAAATGTAAAAACCATAAATTTTTTGGACAAACTATGAAAGAGAGAGTTGTATGCCCTAGCCCATACAAGATAGGCAATCTCGTGAAGGAGATGTATGCCTGTGGACTTGATGAGAACTGATACAAATTTTCTGCCCCAAAAAGCCTTACCCACTCAATCTAAAAAAACACAGTACTTCAGTATGTGCATAAGTTGGCTCCTCGAGGCATTTATACAAGTGGTCATGGAAGTTGTGCAGTTGGTTTGACTGCTTATGTATCAAAGGACCCTGAAATTGGTGAAATAGTTCTAGAAAGTGGAGCACTGGTATTGACTGATAGGGGTATGTGTTGCATAGATGAGTTTGACAAGATGTCATAAATGCTCGTAGTGTGTTACACAAGGTTATGGAACAACAAACAATGTCAATTGCAAAGTTTGGGATCATATCATCTCTTAATGCAAGGACATAAGTTTTAGCTTGTGCTAATCCTAGCATTTCACGCTACAACCCTAGACTTTCAGTTATTGGTAATATCCAACTTCCTCCAACATTGCTTTCCAAGTTTGATCTGATCTACCTAGTGCTTGATAAAGATGATGAACAAATAGACTGATGCCTTGAAAGGCATCTTGTTGCATTGCATTATGATGATGAGCGAGAGGACAAAACATTGGATGCATTAGACGTCCCAACCCTCACTTCATATATCACTTATGCAAGACAACATATACATCCTAAAATATCTAATGAGGTTGCAGAGGAATTTTAAGGATGGTACAACACCCATATGATAATTAGTAATGGTCTATTTCATAAGAATGATGTCTTAGTGCTGTGAAAAACTATTTTAATATGCTTTGAGATTTATTCTGTATAGTACATTGCTGGGTACTTTCTCTTGTAACAAAATGCTGAAGTTGGAAGGAATGCAAAGCATGGTTGTACAATCTGATGACAAAAATTGACATAAAAAAATGTAAGAACCATAAATTTTTTGGGCAAACTATGAAAGAGAGAGTTGTATGCCTGAGCCCAAACAAGTTAGGTAATCTCATGAAGGAGATGTATGCTTGTGGACTCCATGAGAGCTAATACAAATTTTCTGGCCCAAAAAGGCTTACCCACTCAACATAAAAAAATATTGTACTTCAGTATGTGCATAAGTTGTCTCCTCGAGGCATTTATACAAGTGGTCATGGAAGTTCTGTAGTTGGTTTGATTGCTTATGTATCAAAGGACCCTGAAACTGGTGAAACAATTCTAGAAAGTGGAGCACTGGTATTGAGTGATAGGGGTATTTTTTGCATAGAGGAGTTTGACAAGATGTCAGATAATGCTCTTAGCATGTTACATGAGGTTATGGAACAACAAACAATGTCAATTGAAAAGGCTGGGATCATAGCATCTCTTAATGCAAGGACATCAGTTTTAGCTTGTGCCAATCCTAGCGGTTCACGCTACAACCCTAGACTTTCAGTTATTGATAATATCCAAATTCCTCCAAAATTGCTTTCCAGGTTTGATTTGATCTACCTAGTGCTTGATAAAGATGATGAACAAACAAATCGACGCCTTGCAAGGCATCTTGTTGCATTTCATTATGATGATGAGCCTGAGGACCAAACACTGGATGCATTGGACCTCCCAACCATCACTTCATATATCTCTTATCCAAGACAACATATACATTGTAAAATATCTAATGAGGCTGTAGAGGAATTTTAAGGATGGTACAATACCCATATGATAATTAGTAATGGTGTATTTCATAAGACTGATGTCTTAGTGTTGTGACAAACTGTTTTAATATACTCTGAGTGTTATGCTCTGTAGTACATCGCTAGGTACTTTCTCTTGTAACAAAATGCTGAAATTGGAAGGAATGCAAAGCGTGGTTGTACAATCTAATGACAAAAATTGACATAAAAATAAATAAAAAGGCAACAACCATAAAATATTTGGACAAACTATGAAAGAGAGAGTTGTATGCCCAAGCTTATATAAGTTAGGCAATCTTGTGAAGGATATGTATGCATGTGGACTCCATGAGAGTTGATACAAATTTTTTGCCCCAAAAATCCTTACTCAATGTAAAAAAGCATCATACTTTAGTATGTGCATAAGTTGGCTCCTTGATTTATTTATACAAGTGGTCATGGAAGTTCTACAGTTGGTTTCACTGCTTATGTATCAAAGGACCCTGCAACAACTCTAGAAAGTGGAGCACTGGTATTGAGTGATAGGGGTATGTCAGATAATTCTCGTAGCATGTTACATGAGGTTATTGAACACCAAACAATGTCAATTGAAAAGGTTGGGATCATAGCATCTCTTAATGCAAGGACATCGGTTTTAGCTTGTGCCAATCCTAATGGTTCACACTACAACCCTAGACTTTTAGTTATTGATAATATCCAACTTCCTCCAACATTGCTTTCCAGGTTTGATTTGATCTACCTAGTGCTTGATAAAGCTGATGAACAAATAGATCGACACCTTGCAAGGCATCTTGTTGCATTGCATTATGATGACGAGCCTGCAAACCAAACACTTGATGCATTGGTCCTCCCAACCCTCACTTCATATATCACTTAAGCAAGACAACATATACATCCTAAAATATCTGATGAGGCCGCAGAGGAATTTTAAGGATGGTACAACATCCATATGATAATTAGTAACAGTGCATTTCATAAGATTGATGTCTTAGTGCTGTGACAAACTGTTTTAATATGCTCTGAGAATTATGCTATATATTACATCATCAGGTACTTTCTCTTGTAACAAAATGCTGAAGTTGGAAGCAATGCAAAGTGTGGTTGTAAAATTTAATGACAAAAATTGACATAAAAAAAATGTAAGAACCATAAATTTTTTGGGCAAACTGTGAAAGAGAGAGTTGTATGCCCGAGCCCATACAAGTTAGGAAATCTCATGAAGAAGATGTATGCCTATGGACTCTATGAGAGCTGATACAAATTTTCTGGCCAAAAAATCCTTACCCACTCAATGTAAAAAAACACAATACCATTTCAACCCTTTTAGTAAATTGGAAGGATTTTATAGTAGAGTTGACGATTAATGGGAGTTGACCAAAATATAGAATGCAACACTTACAGTGGATTTGCTAGCACTTGCACTTCTTCGTCCTCTCTCTCCCTCCATTTTTCAATTTCTGGCTGGCTAGATGCTTTGTGGGCGGCTTGGTATTTCAATTGAACCTTGCAGTCATTATGCCAATGGGGGTTCTGCTGCGATTCCTTATAGAATTGGATTATGCCTTCTATATCGTATCCCCAACTCTCCACTCCTGCTCATGCGAGATTCAAATAAAAATGAGCCAAATAGACTAAAAGTTCATTTTTATACTTACAAAATAAATTTTTGGTGGCATTTGGCATAACCGATACAGATGAGGTAATGCAGTTGAAGATGGATGACTGTACCAGTAAAGGATAGAAGTCTATTTGTGGTGAAGAGATTGAGGTTCTATGAATAGATGACATGATTAGTTATTTGTTTTGTCTTTGATGGCAATTGATGACAACTGATGATCCTGATGTTTTATTTTGTCATCCAAGTGATTTGGTTTACCTGACGACAGGGTTTACCGACAAAGAGCTAAAGTCTATGAAATAGGACTTTAACCGGTAAAGCAGAATTGTTTTGATTGGATCGGTTGATCGACGATGATTGGTGATTTGCGGTTTGGATGGTGAACTTGTATCATGGATAGATGTATATGACCAGAACCAGAACTTGTGATGATTACCAGAAGGCGTGTTTCAAATTTTTGATGAAGTTTTGCTAAGGTTTTAGTAGGGTTTAAAGACCAGTGAAGAAATCATCAAATTGGTAATGATTTGTGTTACGACAATGATCGACGGTGAGTCTACATCAAGTTGGTAACACGACACAAACCGCGTGAAAGATTTAATTGTTGTTTGGCGCGATTCAAGGAAAATTTTCTTGGGAATAAGCAAAATGCTTAGTAGAGTGTTTTGAGGATACAAATCGGATTTCTGTGATGAGTTATGATCAACCAACGGTTGATATTGCATTGTAATTTTTTGTAATGATCTGCATAACTATATATGATGATCTCTTATGATTTGAATTGTAAATTCATGATGTAATTAGGTTTTGTGGCCGACCTAGTTGAGATGGCTATTTAGGTTGACACAGTTGATGTTCATTGTGTTACTGGTCTTAGAGAATGTGTTAAGCTGTCCAAGTGAAGTGTGAAATTTGCCTGAGAGTTGCAGAGTGTTGTATATAAATGGATCTAATCAAGAAAGTAGAGAAGTGCAAGTAAACAAATCATTTTCTTTCATTGTTGTTCCCTAACAGTTGCAATAGGTTAAATCCCTTAACCGAGTAGGTTCTAACAGGCCTTAAACATTTAACTCCCCTAACAGGGCATCTCTCAAAAGAGTGTTAAATCCTCTCATGAGGTTGATCCTAATAGATCATCAAGCTCCTAACCGGGCTGCAAGGCAAATCCTCTAACAAGGTGACTCCTAACAGGGTCTGCTCTTAACCGGGCGTATTATAAGCTCCTAACAGGGCTAAGCTTCTAATAGGGCATACTTTGAAAGAGTACAAATATTTGTGGGTGCCAACTCCCATTGCTATTTTTTCCCTATTTGGGTTTCCACGTCAAAAACTTATGGTGTTCATGTGTGGAATATTTTTAATGTGATGTTCTTGTTTATATTTCATTTCATGCATTGTTTCTGAGATACTGGTTATGATGTTTTATCAAAAGTTTATTAGAGGTTACCGGTACTGATAAGAAGTTGTTTGAGAATTTTTTTGAACTGATTGATAAGGTTATTGTGTTGGTAAATGATCAAGTTTATATGATTTCTTTGGTGGTGAAAGTTTTGATAAATGATTTGATTAATGTGTTAAGAAAATCTGATAAAGAGGGTATTAGATTTGATTACAAAAGTTGAGACATTTTTTAAATGATTTCAGATCTGAGATAAGTTTGTTTTTGAGTTAAAGTTTCAATTGGTCTTAATACTGATTCACCCCCCCTCTCAGTATTAATCGGATCCTCATAGGATTAACAATTTTATATTTCAAATTTAAAATACAATTTGGAACCAATTATTTTCTTTCGTTTTAATATCATCATCGTCATTGATATTAGTTGAAAAAATTATCGGAATAGAAACGATAATTATTGTTTGTCAAAATTTCAATGAATTTTGTGGACCAGTTTTGAAAAAAAAGTGAAAAACTCACATTAATTGAAAGGTACCTGACGAAACAATAAGTTAATTCACTTTCGTTGCAAAATTTCAGCGGATTTTGACCTCAAATGAGTTAGTGCTTGCTCACAATTCCAAAAGCTAGATTCATTCTGTGGGCCATGCAATGAATTCCAGTAATGTAGGGTGCACAAGAAGTTTCCATCTTTGCACAAAGACTGTTCCTGTGACCTTGCACTACTGAAGCTCCATCCGCTCCAACACATACCAACTTTTTGGCAATCGTCATGTCATCCATACCTCCATATTCAATTAAACAACTCTTTACTAAATGAAATAAATTTTCCACTGTTGCACTTTCATTCATTTTAGTAACAGATAGTAGATGAGGTAGGCGGACATGATTCTGTACAGTATAAACATGCACGCATACCCACGAAGTATTATCTATTATTGTAACTTCATCTAAAGACAATGCAATAAAGTTTGACTGTCTTATTTTTTCCTTTACATCTTCTTTTTCAACCTCAACAAGACAACTTGCTCATTCCCATCCACTGTTTACTGACCAATGACTATTAGGATAGGAAGGAACTTTCAAAAAGTGTAATAAACCACTAATTGATGGGTAGTCTGTCATAGAATGCCCTCTGCTCAAAATATAAAAAACAACACTTAACTGAACAACTTTTCCCAAGAATTCTATTTGCATTGCTTTTCCAAGAATAGCTTCAATAGAACCTTTAACTTTAGCAGGCTTCGTCTGTATTTTTTCATGAAAATAAAATTCTTTGGCATTCCTCCAATGCTTACATTCCTCCTTTGTTTTCTATCTTATCACTGATTTTTCAACTCTGTTTATCATTTTTTTTCATAAACTTCACCCATATGTTTTTCTATGGTGTCAATTTTTAGATGCAACCTCTTTTCCTTCTTATGTTTCCAAGTGCAAATCTTACACTTGCATTCTATTGGAGGCTCACCTTCAATTGGATTCTCCACTGGTTCAAAGATGGATACTTTGATGCCCAATTAATTTGAAAGTTCCTCACTAACATATCCCACTCTCGATCCTTTTTTAAATTTTCGTTGATCCTTTTTTGATTTGGTTTGATCCTTTTTTGATATGGCTTTTATTTTCTCCTTCCATGCATTATCATCTGTGGCATTATCACCCAAGTCGATTATGTATACACATTATCATCTGTGGCAATTATTTAATTAATCCCCCTTCCCAATTTAATTGAATTCACTAAGCAATTTGATTAAATTCCCCCTTTCATCTACTTAATAATAAATCTAAGGATTTATTTAATAGGTTCATTTTCATAATCCCCTTTGATTAATTAATTCAAATTAGTTAATCTTCTCCCCCCATCTTCAATTAATTCCTCTAATCTTCTAATTAATTAAAACAAATCAATTTTTGAGTTGTTGAGAATTAATTAGTCTTATTTGAATTTTAAATTCAAATTACCCACATGCCTCCTAACTTCTAACCACCTAACCTAACCACTTCTAAACCTAACCCCTTTCATCTAACTCTGGGTTTAACTAAACCTACCTTAGCTTGCGCATCCTAACATCCTATGGTGTGGATACCCTTCCCTTGAGACACATGGCATTCTTGGGCCACATGTCCCCTTTCCTTAGACACTTGCTCTCTCATGAGAAAAGCCTCTCGACACTTGTCACCATAGAGATGACAAATGTTCCCTTTCATCCAACCTCTCTAGAAGCTTCTTGACACTTGTCACTATAGAGATGACAAATGTTCCCTTTTATCTAGCCTCTTTTCCAACCTCCTCCAATTTCACTATTGATATCTTCAGACTCAATCTTGACCGTTGATTCCTGCCACCTCACCCCTGGCCTTGGAAATCCTATAAATATCTCCCATTTTGGAGCAATAATCATCCCATCTCATTTGCATTTCATGCATTGGTACTATAGGCATATATCTCCTAACATATCATTTGAGCATTGTTATTATAGGCATATTGATCTTAGATCTATCTTATTTTCTAATTGTTAAATCATGTAGCTTAATCATTCTCTTTTATAGCTTAAATTCATCATTATCATTTCAAATCCTCCATCTAGATGTAGTCAAGTAATTGGAATTTGCTTATCCAGATCTGAGAGCAAATCTACACTCGCATTTATTAGGAGTCGATAGATTGATTTTCCATGGTTTTATCTTTATTTATTTTAAATTTGCTAACCATGCTTGTAATGATCTATTGAGTGTTTTGTGTTGTAGCTGCAGGTATCACACTTCACAGGCACGACAAATTATATCATTTCGACTAACCTGGGTATCTACCAGAAAATCTTCTTCAAGTTCATCGTGGTTTGAGATATTAGGTTCTCTGCCTTCTTCAATATGCGGTGAAGGTTGTGAATCTTGTACTTGTACTTGTGATGATGTACCTTCCTATTTTTCACCGCAATCTTTGCCAACACCAAAGTACGAAGACAACGTTCTGCATTTTGTTGGCTTCTCTTGGCCTTCCCCACATTTAGGATTTCTACCCTTCTTCATGTTTGACATCTCCAATGAAATAAAGGCTGCAAAAAAATATCAAGTTGTTGAAGAAGTAATAATAGTAAATAGACTAGACTATATGATTCATTGGCCCTATGACCTACAATGTAGATGTCTGAGGTCTCTCGAGTGACCACTACACTGACGGGTCCCTACTGAATAAGAATGAACTCAACAGTGCAAACAGATAGAGATGAATTCAGAATAATATTATAACACTTCAAAAATATGATCACTCACCTAATAGGTCACTAGCAGTCAACAACAATGGTTGTTCCTAGTCTGAAACTTTGCTATTGATCCGAATTGAGAGCCCACTTTTGACCAAATTGTGTAGAGATAGATCTGATCTTTGAATGTATTTAAATGCCAATCCTATATGGCAAATTCGACAGGAATTTTATATGGTATACAAATATTTGGCAAATTTCTCTTAGCTATAACACGTCTTATGTAATTTTTGAGGCAATTATGGGTAAACTAGTTAATTGGCAAATATAATATAGTTGGCAAAAATTGGGGTGAGTGGAGACACATGTCCGCAAAATGCCAGGCGAATTGGGTCCTCGTGGCAAATAAATATTTATATGGCTATTGGCGAATTATGGCCGTCTATTAAGGCAACCTCAGAGAGTGTAGGCGAAAAAAATGAATTTACCGTGTGGAAAATGTGGATCCTATTGGAAAAATATTCACATAGATACAATTAATTGCGTAAAACAATGGGTGATTGGGTCGTGCATTTGACGAATACTTATAAATTCTCGACGACATGGCCACCCTTGATCGGTACAATATATTTGCCATTTTCCAGGTTGCTGACGTGAAATATTCACCATTGGCGAATATTTGCCACTAAAGTAAACTCTAACTATGATGAAGCCATATGATATGAGGCTCCTAAATCAAATAGATCTACCTATTTAAATCAAAATTTTCAATTGCTACTTGAGTTCTTACCCCTTGTGTCTCTCCATCTTTGAAGAAGAAGAAGAAGAAGAAGAAGAAGTCATTGATATTGTTGAAGGTACAATTATTTGATTCTTTGTAAGAAGATGATTCAAGACATGATTTTTTAATAATATTGGTGTTCATCATTGCCATGATTTCTTTCAATATGAACACTTAGGCTTCTCCTTCTTAGATGATTCCCCTTGAGAAGGAAAGGATTTAGATTCTTTGTTTAGATTGTTCTTTTTCTTTTTCTTTTCTTCTTATTAAGGTTCTCTATTTCTTTCTTTATCTTAGGCTCACTTGCCACCAATGCACGTGATTTAGAAGACTTGATAAGACCCATGTGAATTAACCTTGCTTCCTCTTGGATTTGGTGATTTGGAAAAACATCAAACTTAGGATCAACATATTGTGCTCCCATTAAAAGTTCATTGTTTTGAAAGCAAAAAAAAATGAATACTTAGGACCACGCTTGGTCAACACATTTAGATGTTGTAATATTTTAGTTGTGTTCTTAGTTGCTTAATTTTATAAACTAGTTTTGTAGGCTTTATATTTTTTCTAAGTTTTTATGTGATTTATATATTAAAAAATAAAAAAGACAAAAAACACATTTATCAAACTTTTATGTAACCTTGATATTGTAACTTTGTAATCTGTGGCATTATTGGAAGTTGTGTATTTATGAATATTGTAATAGTATCTTAGTGGAATGTATGTTATTTTAGTTGCTTGATATTATGTTAAATTGTTTTATGGAAATTGGATACATTGGAGTACTTTCATTTCTTCATTATGGAATTTAGATGTATATGTAGTTTTAAACTTAAGCATTTAATTTATCTAATTAAATGGACAATTGGATTAACTGTGGTGTTAATGTAATCTACAAATTAATCTTCGTTGGTAACCCTTAGGAAATCATATGTTAGACTTCTAATGTGTTATTAAACGTGCAATGGTTATAGAAAGTGCACTTAGACTTTAAAAAAAAATTATTTCACCCTTTAGTTGCCTAGTTGTGTTGTTTCCTTTAGGGTTCCTGGCAGGGCATTACATTTGGTATCAGAGCCCAAGTTTCAACATTGGGTACTCTGGGTTTGTAGTGAGCCTATCTGATTTGACCTTTTTGCTTAGGTCTTTATGTTTGTGTTTCCCTTGTTTTATCATTGCCATAGGTCTGAACCGTTTTCTCTATACAGTGCTAGGTCATGGCTAGGAAAGCTAGGGGAGGATGGAACGAAGATGAGAGAGTTGCATTCTTATTTGTTTTAGGCTTCCAGGAGTAAGCTTAGTTTTGGGGGGGAGAATGTAGTACCCCTACTTGTTTGAACTCATTAGACTCATATTTTATTATTGTTTGTTTTCAGTGGATACATTACTATGATGTGTTATTCAAATTTTTATGACATTATTTCATGCTTTATCTGGATATGAGATGCATAATTTATTTGCAGTATTTCAGTACTTGTGATTTATGGTATTTTATGGATTGTTGCTATGTACTGACATTTTACTTTATTTATGAAATGTGGAATTATATGTTGTGTGTTTGCGAGTGTATTGGATGCAAGGGGATGATTTTCCTTCACTCATTTCGGTGAGATAGGGAACGTCATGATTCTCCTTCATCGGTGTGTATATCATGTTTTCTATATTGTATATATGCATGTGTGGTTCGGTGATGCAGGATATTGTAGGTACAAGTCCTGGGTAGGTACAGGGTATCGTCTCCACCTGGCTTCACAGGTCTGAGCGTGCCTTATATTTTCTGATGGAAGTGGAGGAGATAGTAGTTGACCCTATTTTACTCAGTTACACTCGTGTGAGTGTCGTCAGTTAGTCGTCTTGTTAGTTTGTTCGGCCTTCATATTTTGTCATTTGATCCTTTTATGGGTAATTGCTTGAGATTTGTTTAATTTGAGTGTTTTAGTGGATTTAATTAATTAATTAAGTTAGTTTATGGAATTATCTCATAGTTGTATTGTTTATGCATTGAGATTATAAATTTAGTGAATTAAAAGAAATTATTAAATTAATTTGCAAGCTGCATGATATTAGAAATATATTTTTATTTAAATGGAAAAATAAATTAGATTAATTATATTTATTGTTCCTAGGATTTTAAATAAATAAATAATTAAATAAATAAAAGAATAAATAAATAAATAAATGAATAAAAGAATTAATTGGAATTAAAGTATTGTTTTGATTCTTTATTTAGAAAATTAATTAATTTGCATGAGAAAAGAAAAGAAAGAATAATGATTTTTAATTATTGCATGTTAGCTTATCTTTTGTTATAAAATTAGAAAATAAAATAAAATTACTTTTATTCTAAATTTAGGTTTTTGAGAAAAAGCTATTGAACCTAGAATTTTAGTTTAAATAGGGGAATAGGTCTTTATTTTAGATACACAGGAAACAAGTCAGGGATTTAGGTGAAAGAGAAATTTATTTGGAAGCTTGTTGAAGGGTTGGTTCTCTTCTACAAATTTTCTTCCAGGAAAGCTATACTAGGTTGGGTGGCTTTTTTTGATTGTTTGTTTTAAAGAAAATATTTTATTTCTTTTATCTTTCTGAATGATGTGTGTGTTAAGATGTTTGACAAATTTAAAATCCTATCTGATTATTTCTTGTTCTTGGCTAAAGTCCATTCCTGAAGTTAATTTCTAGTTTGTGGAAAGAAGTTATTACCTGAGTGTTTGTAGATTAAATTTTGAGAAAACTGGGAAAAGTTATTATGGTAAATTTTGCCAAGATTTTTATTGTGCATGGAAATTGCAAAATTTGGGAGGAATGGGATTTACCAGAGAAACCATTCCCTCTTGTTTGATTTTTGTTTCGATATTTGGCTATGGCAGTCCTTTTTAATATTTGTGTATCTTTGTGATATAATTAGTTATTATAGAAATAAATTTAATCATTAATTAAATTTATTGTAAGTTAAGGGAAATTATTTTATTATATTATTTTGGAGAAATTGTGTAATAAATAATTTCCCTAGAAATAAATTGGTTTGGAAATTAATTCTGTTTAAAAAAAAAAAAATTATAAAAAACAAATTAAAAATAAAATAAAATTAAATAATAATAAAAAAAATAATTAAAAAAATAAAAAATAAATTAAAATAAATAAATTATTAATAAATTTTAAAAAAAAATATTAAAAAAATATTATATATATGTATATAGTATTTTTTGTGGTTTTAATTATGTTATTTTGGAAATGAAAGATATATATATATATATATATATATATATATATATATATATATATATATATATATATATATATATATATATATATATATATATATATATATATAATTTTTAATTTGGAATTTAATTTAGATTATTGATATAATCTAATCGGGTTTATTTGTAAATTAATCATGAACATATAATTAGGGGGGTAATTTTTATGTGATTTTATTTAACTTTATTGGACAAATGACAAAATTGATTTCTTTGTATTAATATAGTTGTATTTTCTTATTTTCTGGAAAATCTTTAATTGCAAGTTATTTATGCTTTTGGTTGTTTAAGAAAATATTGCATGTATTAGGATCTTATGTAAATGGTGTTTGTAATCAAGCTTAATTTTGTTGCAATTCTGGTTGAGTTGTCATTGTGTCCTAACTTGTTATATTTCCTTGGTTAGGTGTTGTTGTATAACCTTATTGATGTGAGCCATTGTGTGTGTTTGTCCAAATGGTCAATATTGGGTTAGTGATTGTGTATCCTTCACCTGTGCTTTGTCAGGATTGGTTATGGTTGTCTATTATGCCATAGAGTTCTTGTAGTGAGACATTTCATGTTAGTGTCATATGAGAGAGAGTGACTTTCGAGCAAGGGCCATGCCCGAAGTGGATGGCAGGATAACCCATCGAAAGTCAGTTAAAAAGTGATAACCTAATAATATATTGGGGGGGAGTGAGATAAATATTAATTAAGATAAGTGTACCTCGTGCATAGGTGAGTGCTTGTACAAGGCTCATAATGTTACGAGAAGGCTTGGAATGGCAAACTTACCACCTTGTCTTCACGAAAGAATTGGTAGGGTTTGCATGAGACTTAGTTGGAACCGAAGGCTCGGGAGAGGTTACCAGGAGAAACCCAAGATGGGGGCCGGGACCTATGGAGGTTGTACCATGGTAACCATCAAGCTATGCGATGACACTCTCTTCTTAGAGTCACTTGTGTTTTGTGAGTTGAGTCACATGGATGTTTGCAGAGTCTTGTAGTCCTTTTGTACTTGTCTTACTTTGCTTGCTTGAGGGTTTTCTACTATCTCCTAGCACGGTGGGGTGGTTCCATTTCGGGATCACATGGTTGAGTGGTAGTGCCACTTCCCATCGGATGTTCTGGATTGTATCTTCAGGCGAGGAAAGACTTCGTTGGTGTTTCTTGGTTCGTGGTTCATGTACCAGCTCTTGTTCGAGATCATTGTTCAGTTGAGACCTTGTGGTCATTGTATCAGACTTTTATGTAACCTTGATATTGTAACTTTGTAATCTGTGGCATTATAGGAAGTCGTGTATTTATGGATATTGTAATAGTATCTCAGTGGAATGTATGTTATTTCAGTTGCTTTGATCTTATGTTAAATTGTTTTATGGAAATTGGATACATTGGAGTACTTTCATTTCTTCATTATGAAATTTAGATGTATGTGTAGTTTTAAACTTAAGCATTTAATTTATCTACGAATGGACAATTGGATTAACTGTGGTGTTAATGTAATCTACGAATTAATCTTCGTTGGTAACCCTTAGGAAATCATATGTTAGACTTTTGATGTGTTATTAAACGTGCAATGGTTATAGTTAGTGCACTTAGTCTTTAAAAAAAAATTATTTCACCCTTTAGTTGCCTAGTTGTGTTGTTTCCTTTAGGGTTCCTGGCGGGGCATTACACAATGAATATCATAGCTACTACAATATCCTCAATTGATGGTTGTTAATGTTTTCCTTTATTGAAACTTATGTTTTGTAGTGAAAAATACAAATGAAACCCCACGCTATTTTTAAGTTGTTTATTTGCTAATAGTGAAAATAAATATAGACATACACTTCGTTATTTAAGAATAAATATTATTAAATAACATTAATTATAGGCAACTTTGGTTAAAGGCAATACATTATTTTACTTTTGAAAGAAAAGTGTTTACTTCGAGCTAAACCTTTATTTGAAACTTCTAAAAGCACACAATACTGAGCTATATTATACAATTAGTCTTTATTCCTCCATCCTTTTAAAATTGAATACAATTGGCTTACCAATATTTAAGATCAATGGCTCATAAGTTTATGACCAAAACAATTTTAGAATTAAAAACATAACAATATATTATTCTTTGAATATTGGTATAGATTATATTTACCTTAAAGCTATCTTTGACACAACTCAATGTATGATTTATGTAATAATAGTTGTTATCATAAACGAAATTTCAACAATGAGCATCAAAATTCTTATAAACAAAGTGCTTTGAAGGCTTGCTACGATTTTTAGACGAGATTTGTTGTACGAGTTTTATGGAATAAAATGTTGTTTTAGTTGTGTTGGCAACTAGAACTAGAATTGATGCGTTGTAGGTTGCTTACACTCAGATGAGAATAGTTGATGTTGTCATTGATGGAAACCAACTGGTAACATGGCTCACAAGTTACACCGGCAACACAAACATCATCTACTGACATCGACAGGCTACAAAGATTATTCATACCGACATCCAGACTACACCGACAAAAGATCTTATCGACACTCCCAACCGACATGGAAATTATATTGTTTTGTATTGTAATTATATTATATAGCCGACATGATGTATTGTAAGGACTCATATATGTATGAGATCTTATAGGTCATTTTGTAAGAAAGAAGTATGGTATGTAATTAGGTAATGCAAGCGAATTATGAGAGCGAATATCTGTATATGCATTTTGATGTAATTAATTTATGAGTGAATAAGAGCAGAGCAGAGAGAAGCAAGGTTTATGGTAGAGGTATTTTGACAGAGCTTAAACCGGTACTGAATCCAACATTACAGATGCTATTTTGTGCAGTACATTCTCATTGGATTTAACCATCCAATTTTGTAGTCAGTGGGACTCCTATTTTGTATTGAGCAGTGAGCTCTAGGCTGTTGGCCTTCTTGCATGTGTAGGCCCCTATTGTATCAGTAATATTTATTCATATTGGCTAGTGAGTAAATATTGTGGGTCACAAATCCCACCAAGGTTTTTCCCCTACCAGGTTTCCTCGCCAAAATATCTTGTGTTATGGTGTGCATTGATGTTGTCTCTCTTATTTCTCTTGATTGCTTTATTGCTTGTTTACCGATACATTAATTTGGGTTGTAAAGTTGCAAACAAGTTTAAATATTTCATAAACCGGTTAGACACTTATTCATCCCCGCGCCCCCCCCCCCCCCCCCCTTAGTGTCTTTGGGACTAATCAAGTATCTAACAATTGGTATTAGAGCCTAGTCCTCTATTTGCAGAACCCTAACAGCTTGAGGAAGATTATGAAACCGGTACCAATGGAAAGTTTGAGACAACAATTGGAAGGAGCTCTTGAAGATTTTGATGCAGAAAAATTGAAGAATATCAAACTGGAAGATGAAAATGATATGCTTAAAACAGATTTGATTCATATGCAACATGACAAAGAGGAACTTTTGAGACAAGTTAGCACTTTGGAAAGTGAGTTGGTCACTATAAATGAATACAAAGACAAATTCAAGACAAGTTCAGATAATCTTGATGATATGTTGAAAAGTCAGAAATTTGATGGAGAAACAATTGGACTTCGATTTGAACATGGAGAAAGCTCCGGGACTGCAAACAATCATGATCACAACAAACCGGTAAGGCAACCTAATGCTTATAAATTTAATGGGAAATGTTTTAATTGCAACAAATTTGGTCATAGAGAAAATCAATGCAGATTTAGGAATAATTAGAATACAAACTTACCCACTGGTCAATGTTCCAAATGCAATAAAAATGGTCACAACTTAGACAATTGCAGAATGAATGTGAAATGCTATGTTTGTGGTAGATTTGGACATTCATCTAATCAATGCAGAACTCAAACCGATCAAGGTTATGGAAGGCAATTCAAAAAAACAATGTAACTTGTTATGCATGTAACAAAATTGGGCATATTGCAAAATTTTGTAGAAGCAAGACTATACTAGCAAACAATAAAGGATCAAATAACGAAGGCAAAGAAAAGGTGACTAAAATCAAGCAAGAATTTTCAAAACAATGGATTAGGAAGAGAGATCAGAGAAGTGATGAATCTGTAACTACAGCGGTAGAACAAGGTAATCCTGCATTGGCAGAAGATTTTTCATCCAACTAAGGAATAATCCTTAGGGGTAAGGGAAGAAATTGAAAATCATGCATTTACCCTCGGTTGATGGTAAGAAGTTATATTTATTCTTTACCGACAGATATGTGGAGTTTTTCACTTCAACGACAAGCATTTATTGCGCTTGTAAGCAAATTTTTGGTTATACAGGTATTGTAACCTCTCATTTCAACTTACCAAGCATCCAAGCATTCGAAGAGAGAAAAATTGAGCAAAGGCATTCTAAAGGCGAAGCAACAAAGGTCTTTTTCAGAGCATTCAAGGATTTCACAGCTAAAAGGTATTTATCTTTCGCAATGGAATCTTCATCTTCTGTTTTTGAATTTGTAGCAAACCCTACCATTGTGGAAAACATTAAGCGACCTAGACCCGTTTTCAAGATCATTCATAAGATAGAAAAACAAGATGATTCTATTGGTGCATTTTCTAAAATCCTGAAGGGAGTCGCGTTTACTGGAGACCATAGGGCATAAATACATTGCAACATAGAAAGCTTAGGATCTGAAGATCTAATGAACATGCACATGAATGTAATCACTGATAATGATGGGGTAGTAAAACTGAAACATAAGGTAGTTGAAGATTTAGGTTTCATAGACATCCTCCATATGCCAAAATTCTTAGATGAAGTCGTCCTCTATGTCCTTAGTAGGGTTCACAGAGAATTTATGTGGTTGGACTCGGTATTCAAGATTACCAAGGAAGCTTTAAGAGCTATTACTGGTTTACCCTCCACCGGTACTAGACCTGACAAGAAGAAGAAAATCCCTAACAAGGAAGTTATGAGCTTAACCAGAGCTACATATGACAACTGGTCAACACTGTTGACTCTCAGAATATTGAGATACCAGCAAAAGTTGAGAAACCTGATACCATCCCAGATGCTACTCAGCCTAACATTGAGAAACTGACAAGAGCACAAGTAGAAGCAGAGGTAAAAGCACAAACTGAACCTATAAATGTTGACACTTAGTAGAAGGTAGAGAAACCGACGGAGAAAGAACCTGAACAAATTATAGCTAAATCGATAGTCAGCAAGACAAATAGTAAGGATGACAGTAAGGTTGAAAACAAAATTGAAACACAAAGTGAGCAAAAGGCAGAAACAGTGAATAAAGAAGAGGTCAATGATGGAAACAAGGAAGAAGTGGTTAAGGCAATTGGACAAGTATATGAAGAAAAGAAAGTTATTGCTGAGCCTAGCACCTCCACCATGGATTACAAACCTACTAACGTGACTAATATACTTTTGGATTCAATAAAGAGGATCACAAATTGCAACGCCTTAGCATTTAAGGCCATTGATGATACCTTACCTATATTGAAAATGATTGCACCGACTTGTAAGATAGATCATATTGATGGATCTTTAGGTAAATTGGACACATTGTCCAAATTCATTGCTTCAAATATTCTAACTATAGATAAGATTAATGAAGAGACTACTAAGGAAAGGGTAACTAAGGAAATAGGTGAATTCTTTGATAAGACTATCAAGGATTGTACTGAGCATATTGATTCCTTACTACCGACACTTAATTCCACTATTTTGGAATATAAAGAATTGTATAAGGAAGCATGCAAGCCTCACAACCTGACATAAGACGTTGATAATGAGATAAAGAAAACACAAAAAGAGATTGATGATATAGCAAATAGCATGATAGGTTCTTCGGAACTTACTTCAGTTTTAGATTAAGAAATGACAGTTTTTGAAGAAAAGATTGAGAGGTTGGAAAAGGAAAAAGAAAGGATAAGAATGAAGGCCCGTGAGCTGAAAATCAAACTTGGTCCTAGATTGGACAACCTTATAACTCAACGGATTGAGCTATCTAAAGCAACAATTCAAGGAGAAAGATCACCGGAGCATCAGATGCATTATCTGATCGGTATAATCCACCAAACTGAAACCATTCTTTTTGACAACACCAAATTCATGCAGATTGTTAATCTGAGTTTGGCGGATATCTTTCAAATTGTACACATAATCAGATACAAGCTAGAGGTAGTATTTTGAATTTTTTATTCTTTTTGACATCCTTTGTCATTGATGTCAAAGGGGGAGTAGTAATATGGAGAAAAATGTACAAATGAGATCATTTGCTCAGGTGGAGCACTCTTATTTTTGGATCAGTTTTGGACTTCATTTTTGGATATCAGTTTTTAGATTTTTCTCATGAGTGTTGCCATCAATGCCGAAGGGGGAGATTGTTGGCATTATACACTCAGATGGGAATAGTTGATGTTGTCATTGATGGCAACCAATTGGTAACATGGCTCACAGGTTACACTGGCAACACGGACATCATCTACCAACACCAAGAGGCTACAAAGATTATTCACACTGACATCCAGACTATACCAACAAAAGATCTTATCGACACTCCCAGCCGACATGGAAATTATATTATATAGCTGACATGATGTATTGTAAAGACTCATATATGTATGAGATCTTATAGGTCATTTTGTAAGAAAGAAGTATGGTATGTAATTAGGTAATGCAAGCGGATTATGAGAGCGAATATCTGTATATGCATTTCGATGTAATTATTTTATGAGCGAATAAGAACAGAGCAGAGTGAAGCAAGGTTTATGGTAGAGGTATTTTGACAGAGCTTAAACCGGTACTAAATCCAACATTGCAGATGCTATTTTGAGCAGTAAATTGTCATTGGATTTAATCATCCAATTTTGTAATCAGTGGGACTCCTATTTTGTATTGAGCAGTGAGCTCTAGGTTGTTGGCCTTCCTGCATGTGTAGGCCCCTATTGTATCAGTAATATTTATTCATATTGGCCAGTGAGTAAATATTGTGGGTCACAAATTCCACCAAGGTTTTTCCCCTACCAGGTTTCCTCGCCAAAATATCTTGTGTTATGGTGTGCATTGATGTTGTCTCTCTTATTTCTCTTTATTGCTTGTTTACTGGTACAATAATTTGGGTTGTAAAGTTGCAAACAAGCTTAAATATTTCATAAACCGGTTAGACACTGATTCACCCCCCCCTCTTAGTGTCTTTGGGACTGATCAAGTATCTAACAAGTTGTATAGAAACACATATTATTGATATTTTTTGAGTTTTTAGTTTTGAATATTTAAATGTTTTTATCAATGGATTTTTGAATATTTAAATGCTTTTATCAATGGACTTATGGTCTATTAGTGAAGTTGAATAGTTTTGAATAAGTCATCCAAGGATCAAGTCTTGGTAGGCCTCGACACCATAAAAGATGAAGTCAGAATCATGTAGAGATAACTTTGACAAAATAGATACTCTTCAACCTAAATCTCATGCTTTTACATCAAATAACTAAATGGTTTGTTTTGTATTTAGTGCTGTTTTTTTTATCATGCTTTATGTTGGAAAGAATCAATTTTTGGTTATAGTCTTCATAACAATGTGATTGCACATTCTATGAGGTAGTGCATCTATAGCATTTTGAAAAAGTAGATGTCATGCATATTTGGAAAAGTAGATGTCAAGCAATGTTTTCTAATCATATTGTTCATTAAGAAATAGATATTTTAAAGTTTTACTGTGATATCATATGCCAAACAATTATAAAATCTTTTCAAATTTCAAACGTAATATGTATATGTTACTAGTTCTAATGAACTAGATGATTCACTTGTATACTCCCTTAATATAATTTATTGTATGAACCGATTAATGATATGATTAACCTTATTCTTCTACAATCCTATTTTAAAACTGGTATTCATTTTATTGTAATCATTCAACTTTGTTCAATGAAAAAAAAAAAACTAAATGATTTTAAACATGTTTTTTTTTATTAGATATTATTAGACGGAAGGCGTTCCTTATATAAGAGAACAAGGTGATCTTTTAAATCTATGGCTGAAAGTTAGCCAAAACGAATGCAAGACCATTGGAAATGTTTCCGCCGTTGATTGCTCTTTTCCCTATTTTGTCGTTTGCATACGGTGTCGTGAAAGAAGACTGCCTTCCTTTCACGCCTTTCACCGCTCTTTAACTTCCTACTAACGCAAAAACACTAACGCGTCTTTATTGCCTCGATTCTTGTTAAAACGAATGAATAGTTGCGTTTATCTTTATTTTGCGTGTACTGCTTCACAACTTACTTTAAATCATAAATGGCCTCTCGGAAATCGGACATAAACGACCAAATTGCAGCCTCACAGAAGGACGAGAAGTCCTCAATTGCTGAACGGATTATATTGCTGTTTTCTATGCTTAGCCATTTATTCTACTCGTATTTCTTCTCGCACAATCATTTTTTTCAATCATGTTTAGAAATTTGAGTATGATAATAATTCTAATATTTACTCACAAATAGAATTTTGAGTATGATAATAATCATAATCAAAAGCAATGTCGTGTATGATAATAATTCTAATATTTTTAAAAACATAAATTTCTATGTATTATTATTTTTTAATTAACTCAAAAGAAAATTAAATTTTTTTTTTTTAGACTTTTATTTATTAAGTTTTTATAATATTGAAATAATAAATATAATATATTAATTGTTAATTATATATATTTTAATTTTTTAATAATAAGATATAAAATACGAGTCTTTAAATTTTATTTATTTATTTACATAATTATTAGGCGTCTCTTATATGAAGTGAACGAGCTTCACTTCCTTATCACTGATAGATATCATCTGAGTATCTATGCAAGACGATTGCACCTATGTTGGCCGTCAAACAAATTCTCCCTTGACACATTGCATTTGTATGTAAAATAGGTTGCAACAATTGTATTGCATAATATTCTATCTCCTTCACTTGTCTCTGTCACTATGCTACGATGTAAACTAAAACGTCACTTCGCTCACTTTCAGTGTATGCTCGTACTCTACACATCAAAACCTTTAGTGTTATGGCGCTCTTTGACATGAAATTGAAATTTCAACATAGTAGCATATCTATTGTTATCAAATATCTATGAATATTTTAATCAATTATAGTATAATTGTTATCCTAATTAATAATTATTTTAAATTATGTCATTATTTCAAATATTTTAATTAACTAGTTTTCCATTTAGGTTAGGCAATTATAATTAATAATTTTAGGGTAGAAAATACATATAACTAATAATTTTTGGCAGTAATAAAACCTAGCATTAATGTTTTCCTTGTATCACATTAATATCTACATAATATATGATATGAAACTTATACATATAATTGAATTTTTTATAATAAATATAAGGTTGTTAACTTATAAACAGAAAATTAATTAATTAATTATCTCTCCTTAATATCCTTTTCTCTCTCTCTCCTCTCTACCACCCTTTCCCTAGCTCACTCTGTCTTTGTCTCTGTCTCTCTCATCCCCCCACTATATCTATCTCTTGATCTCTCCCTCTTTCTATCCTATTGGAGTCTTGTTATGTCCTTCTCTCCTTATCACTCCAACTTTTTATCTCTCTAATTCTGTACTATCATCTCTCTATTTCTCTTCTTCTCTCTCCCTCCTATATCTATTTATATATCTGTCCTATTCTATCACCATCATCTAATGTATCACTCACAAACTCTCCATGTTAATCCTTCCCTAATTCTACTTTATATCTCTTTCTCACTCACACACATACACTCATCTCTCTCTCTCTATCACTTCCTGCATCTTTACCTTTCTATTTTCCCCTCTCATTGTCTCTGTCTTTCTTTATCCATTCAACTCCCTCTCCCTCTTCATCTCTCCTTCCATCTCTCACTAAATATATTTCTCTCTCTCACCCCTATATCTTTCCCAAGTTACATCTATCTCTCCAACTCTTCTTTTTATCCCCATCCCTCCCTCTTTCTATCCCTATCTCTCTCTCCCTCTCTCCCTATCACTCCTTTTCTATATCTATCTACTTCTCTTTCCTTGATCTCTATCTATTCTTATATATTTGCCTCCATCTCTATCCCTCTCTCCATATCTCTTTATCTTTCCCCTCTCTAATTCTCTCTATATAACTCTCTCTTTTACTTATCTTTGTCATCTTGTTTCTATCTAACTCTTCTTGAGCCTCTATCTCTATCTCCCTATATCTCCCTTCCTCTCTTTATCTATATCTAATCATATCTACCTCTCCTATTTTATCTCTCTATTTCTCTCTACTCTCACTCTCTTCCTATTTATATCTCTCTACCTTTGTCTCCCTATCTCCCTACCTCTTTCGGTGTTCCTCTCTATCTATTTCTATCTATATATCTCTACCTCTATCTCCCTATCTCTCTTTGTGTTCCTCTCTATCAATTTCTATCTCCCTCTTTTTATATCACTCCCTCTCTCCTTTATCTCCAATTCCATCTATATCTTCCTCTTTATCTCTACCTCCTTACCACTATCTCTCTTTTCTCCTATCTCTTGCAAACACAGACACTCCATGTTTTTCCCTCCCTTTAAGTCTATTTCTATATCTCTCTCACTCTTGCACACACACTTCCTATTTCTCCTTTTCTATTTTTCCCCTCTCAATTTGTGTTTGTCTTTCTATTACTCGTCTTTGTCATCTTTCTCTTTGATGCATGCCTTCTTTATCTCCATTCTCCATCTCTCCCTCCCCCTCTCTCTATATTACCTCTCTCTTATATTCACTCCATCTCTCCTTTATATCTCTATCCTCCTATTTCTCTCTTCCTCTATCTTTGTCTTGCTCCTTTTCTCTAGATTCATCTATCCATACCTCTCTACCACTATCTCACTATCTATCTCCCTATCCCTTTCTTAATGTACCTCACTCTATCTATATCACTATCTCTTTGTCTTTTTCTTTCCCCGTCTCTCTTATTCAATACATCTATCCTACTCTTCTCTATCTCTATTTACCTCTCTATTTATCTACATCTCCCTCCAATATCTATCTCTTTCTATCAATATATTTATCTACCTCTATTTCATTATCTTTCTATCTATCTCCCTATCTTGATTTGTCTCTCTATAGCACCCGCTATCTATATCTACTTCTCTCCCCCCCCCTCTCTCTTCCCCCCCTTCTTCTACTATCTTTCTCCCTTTACCTCCATCTATCTCTTACATCTCTTTATCTCCCCACATAACTCTCTTCCTCAATCCATCCCTATCCTTTATCCCTCTATTTGTTTCCCTCTCTCTCTCATGCTCCCTCTTCCTATACCTATATATCTATATCTCTTTGTCTCTCACTACCACTTTGTCCATATTTCTTCTTCTATCTCTCCCTCTCTATATATTTATTTTCGTATATATGCATCCCGCTCTCCTCTCTCATTCTCTCATTCTCTCTCTCTCATATCTCCCTCTCCTCTCCATATTCCTCTCCATCTTCATATTTTTCTCCATTTTCATCTCTATCTCCATCTTTATCCCTATGTATATCTCTATTTTTATCTCCTTACCCATCTCTTTCATAGTCTCCCCCCCCCTCCATCTCTATGTATTTTTATCCATATATTTCCCCTCTCCCTATTGCAAATATACTATGAAACTCTTATCTTCCTAATTTAGAGGTTTTGTTTTAGTCATGTTTAGGTCCTTGTAAATGGACGCATAGTTGATTTGAAGCTATCACTTATTCATTGAGATCTATTTGACACAAACAATGTCATCTGGTAAATGGTCTACCAATTCACCTAATGAATTACACAAATGTATACAAACAATAGACCAAAATCTTTCCTCTCTCTATCAATCCATACCTCTCCCTCTCTCTCACCCTTTCCATCTTCTCTCTATATCTATACATTTTTACCTCTCTATTTCCATCTCTCCATATTTCTTCTTCCATTTCTCCCTTTATGTCTCTCTTGTTATCTCTCTATCTATCTAAACACCTATATCTCTCCCTCTCCCTTCATCTCTCTATATATCACTTCCTATCTCTATCTTTATCTTTCTATCTTACCCTCTCTCTCTATATGTATATTTGTATTTCTACATATGTATCTTTGTTTCCATCTCCATTTCTATCTTCCTCTCTATCTCTATCTCCTTACTTCTCTCTCACTCACTCTTTCCTCCTCTATCTCCCCCTATTTCTATACTCTCTCCCTCTCTCGCTATCTTTCTCCCTCTTGCAAATATAACATGAGTTTGTTGGCAATGAACCCTGATTATCTTCCTAATTCAGAGGTTTTATTCAAATCATGTTTGGATCCATTTTCTGAAGGACCTATCAATTGATCTCATGTATTACACAAATGTATACAATAAATAGACAAAAATATTGAATTGAACTTCCACACATTTTCGGCGTACCCATTGCACACCAAGGTGCAATTGCTAGTAATATATTATGTCGTTGGACTTGCTGTTATGTCATATTACAAGCTGTCACACCAGATTGCCTCATGTAAATCACTCTTTATTTATGACAACGCAATCTTTGCAGCTAAGCAAAAGCGTTTTTATATATTTTTTATTCCTAACCAGCGTAGAAAAGGATTTATTCCAGCTATGTAGTGACCGGTGACCATAAGTCATTTCCAAGTTGCGAACATCATTTCCACTCCAAACAGTGGGCTTTTCCACTTACACGTGCCGGTCACATTTAACTAAAGCGATAGTCGTCCTAACCTACTACGATTGGCAATTCCTATATTAATAAGCTTCGCTCTTCACTTCCACAAGCTCTCTCAAAATTTAACTCCTTGTCTGTGTAAAATCTTCGAGCTTTTATACTGGGTTCTACTTTTCTGTTTTTCTGTTTTTCTGTTTGTGTTGTGGTGTTATCATCGGAGAATAATCATGAGGGAAGGCACTGCGAACTGCATTGACATCATTTTGGCCATACTGTTGCCGCCCTTGGGAGTCTTTTTGAAATTCGGCTGCCATGTAACAATCACTACCTTTTAAGCACTTTTCTTTTGTTCTTTTTTCCTGTTTTCAAAGATTTGACCTGAAAATTTTAGTAAATTTTGTTGTCTGGAATGATTTATTTTGCAGTTGGAGTTCTGGATTTGCTTGCTTCTCACGATTCTGGGATACTTGCCAGGAATTATTTATGCCATTTATGCCATCACCAAAACACGCTAGTTCTCATGCTTTTTTGTGGTGTGAATATTTTTAGGGTTTGGTATTCGTTTAGGGTTTGAGAACTGGCTTATTAGAGCAGAATAATGAAGGGTTTTCAGCAGTGGTTTTATTGGAGGCGGCTGTAGCCGAACACTTTGATATGTAATATTTATTATCCTCAATTTGATTGTCCAAGTGCCTTTAACTGTGACAATCTTTGTGTTAACTGGTTCTTTTGTGAACAAAATTGCCAAGAATATGTAGTTGTTAGATCATTCGAGAAATAAACTAATTTAAAAAAAATAGTGGTCAAATTTGAGTTTGAAAGAGATCAGCGCCATTATTTTAAGAAGATGACGTAAGTGTAAAATTAGATTTAGCGAGACTGATTGAAAACAAACAAAATAGTTGACGGAAGTCTGTACTGTTCTTGTTGAATACAGTTCGAAGAAGATCAACTTACAATGGAGGATCTTGTTATAATATAATACTAAATGATATCATTTAAGTATTTTTTCTTAATAAGTATAGACTAGAAAGATTTCAGAAGAAATAGTTTTTTAATTGAGGAGATTTGAAATGATATCATTTAAGTTTTTTTTAAGTATAGATTAGAAAGATTTTAGAAGAATTAGTTTTTTATTCGAGGAGATTTGAACTCAGCATCATTTGTTTATAAGGTTATATCATTACATTAAATATTTTACTTAAATTAAAAAATGTCACTTAAAATCTAAATTTAAAAGCAATTTCCTATTATTATTACTTATTAAATGCAAAAAATAAATTATATTTTTAAATCTAAATTTAAAAGAAATAAATCGAAATTAAAAGGCAATTTCTATTATTATTATTTATTAAATACAAAAAAAAATTTAAATCTAAATTTAAAAGAAACTTCTAATTTAAAAAGTTATGTTTTTAAAAGAAAGTTCTATTTTTTATAATTTTATTTTTACATTCAAATCATTTCAAATTTTAAAATAAAACTAAATTCTTCATTTCATATTAACTATATTTTAAAGCCTAGATTTAAAAGAAACTTCTAGTTAAAAAAAATATGTTTCTAAATCTACATTTAAAAGAAACTTATAAACTATGACATGGAGTCATATAGTTTTTGAAAAGAATGAATTAATGTAAAAAAAATAAAAAGTAAAAGAATAGTATTGTATTACACTAGTCTATTTTCTCTATGATGGTGAAGGTGTGAACAATATAAGAATATTTTTACAATTGTAAAGGTGTCTTATGAAAATTTATAAAATATGAACAAGAAAAAATATATATATGGAACAAAACTTGCATGAAAGTTAATAGAATTTATAGTTTGCATCTAGGATGTGAGTCTTAAAATCTTATGTTGCTCTTAAAGTTGTTAATTTGTAACAAAAAGTTGAGTGTAGACTTGTAACTATATGAGAGATGAAATAAGTGCAAGAAGGAAAATATATAAAAGGCTAATAAAATACAAATTATTTGTAGTAGTAACCCAAAATAAGAACGAAGAAATCATTAGACAAACCATAAAGGCCCTAATAATGAAATTTAATACAAGAAGAAATCTCCTAGTACATCAAAGTTGATTCCTTTGCAACTCTTCTTAAGATGCCACCTTGGAGTAACCCATCAATTTCAATAGGGTAGAGATGACCAACACATTGAAATTAAAAGATGTAATTAGTGTATATAAGAAACTTATATCAAGTATCTAAGTTGGACCCATGATGAATAAGTAATAACACAAATGTTATCATAATTGATTTGCATGTAAAATATACCCCTAAAACCATATTAAATAGCTTATC
Organism: Cryptomeria japonica; assembly: GCF_030272615.1. Classification (NCBI taxonomy): domain Eukaryota; kingdom Viridiplantae; phylum Streptophyta; class Pinopsida; order Cupressales; family Cupressaceae; genus Cryptomeria; species Cryptomeria japonica. Next base: position 558,358,089 of record NC_081408.1, on the reverse strand, counting down.
TTTTGCTCATTGACCTTGTTTTCTTTTATCTTCCTATCACACATATTGATAAAGAGAGTTTAAAAATTTGTACTTACATATGAATAATTTATAGTGATAATAATTTTTTCACCAAATCTATTATTATCCAATGGAAAAAGAATTAAAAAAAACAAATGAAATCTAACTACTTACAGATTTAGAAATATTAAATTCACTGAAACCATGGTAAGTGACTTCCCCAAGATTCTGCATAATTTTTTGATGATGATATTAAGGGGTGAAAATGTCAAAGTTTTTAAAACTTTTCGAACGCCCCTCTTGCCCGAAATTGCCAAGAACAACTAAATTCGCGGAAGGAGTAAAAGTGTTAAAACTTGGGAAATTTTCAAATGACCCTCCAAGCGTTAAATATTTGTTAAATTAAATTAATTAATTTTTCAAATTGATTTATTGAAATGAAATTGACCGTTCGCAAGTCACAGGAGGTCATTAGAGAACCAGGAGAAAGACCTAAAATGCACATCAAAGAAGGATCGCAATCAAGGCCAGGCGCTAAAATAGCATGCCAATCAAAATATTACTAACTAAAATTTAAGCGAAAAAGAATAATAACAACAAATAATCTATTGGATCTTTGAACATTGAATTGAATCTATCTTTATACTTTTTCTCATGATTTTGAAAAGCCATAAAAAAAAATTTGATAAAACACATGAAGTCAATGAATTAATCTTATGGTGTGGTTCAAACACAACCAAATTTAAGGTTCTTTGGTATTTTAAGATCAATGAAGGTTACAATAGAAGGATGTTATTCTTCTAAAATTGGGAGGATTTTATGGCAATATTTTAGCAGTCACAAGAGTTTCATTTGAGAGAAATAATTATGTCTATTTTTATTTAAAGAGCCATTGAATGACTAAATTATAAAGCCCCAAAATATTTTTTAGAAACTATCATTTTTTCAATAGTTGTGTGATTCATCACTAGCAATGTGGAAGTTGAAAATCCATTCTATGTTCATATCTTTCTATTGTGGAGTCAATTATTGTTGTGATGACCAATCCATTTTATGGGAACATCCTACATCTTTATTAGTATCAACAATAAAGCAGAGATGGTAGCAAGTAATTTCATCCAAGGTAGACATTATCTCATTCTACAAACAGTGCATTATTTAGTTTATGGTGTCCATTGGTAGACTTGTACCAAAAAATCCATATTTATTAAAGAGGAAAATGGCTAAAAGACTACCTCAACCTTCCTCTCTCTTTTTTTAAAGTAGCAAACTAGAAGTATGATTTGAACACACTAACACATGAAGTGAAGGGAGTTAACTTATTAACTAGGTCCATTAGTTCTTTGGCTCCAAATCTACAAATGAAGCTTATTTTTGTTTCTCCTTTGATGAATGTACAACCTCAAAAGTAGAAATTAAAGAAGATCAATTTATAATGAAGGATCTTGTTTTTCATAGGCGATCTTCTCTTTTTAATTGGCATTTGAGTTATTATAATTTACATCTCTTAAAAAAGCTACATACATATTTTTTTTATTATAGTTGTAAGAATATATTAGACATTGGAAGTTTTAGAAATTGAAAGCTTGAAAGAGTTGCTCACTAAGATATACATTATAAAATGAAAAAAAATATAGAACCTTTGAAATAACTTGCATCTCCATGTTTATTCTTTTCCTTTTTCACATCACACTTTTAGGGAGTTTGTGAACTTCCTAATGAATTAAATGTGGCTTATTTTGACTTAGAGAACTAAACCTTTGAAACCTTTGTTGGAATTTTGGAAGTTCAAGGACGACTCTCTCTCTGTCTCTCTCTCTCTGTCTCTCTGTCTCTCTCTCTGTCTCTCTCTGTCTCTCTCTCTCTCTGTCTCTCTCTGTCTCTCTCTCTTGGCTATCTAGGTTTCAAGGAGATTGTGAACTCACATAATTCCCAAATGTTAAAAAATTGAACAATTTATTTATCTTAGCCAACTTTAATTGTAAAATAAAGACCTAGATGGATTTTGTGACATCAAATCTAAGTATTAATGATGATGTATGTCACATAGAGAGCTAGGTGAGAGTGAACAGTGCAAAACATAAGAGTTTAAAAGTTCTAGGATTTGAGGGTTAGGATAGCTTTCTTTGAGTTACCTAAATATGGATATATTTGAACTCACAATCTTGATTCACGACAGTCTAATAAAAAGCGTCAAGGATTATATTTCAAGGTTACCAAGGACTATATAAATTTAAAATAAGCAGTTGCAGAAGATCAACTTGCAACTGAGGATCTTGTTTGTTCAATATGTAATCATCTCTTTATGTTAGTTATTAAGAAATGTGTTCTGAATGTTGGCCAATATTTAGAACTGATGGTTGTAAAAAAACTTTTTAAAAGTAAAAGAAAAGCATGGCGTAAAAAAGCTTTTAAAAGTAAAAGAAAAGCATGGCGTAAGTACTAGTAATGAGTATCTCACTGTCCGAGAGTATTTTTAGAATTGTGAAGGTATTTGATTGAAATGAAAAAAAAGGTTGTGAATAAGAGGGAAAAAAGTACACTTTTTGGTTAAAATGCAAATTTTGATTGGAAAGTTACATAATTATGAATAAAAATAATTAGTTATTGTGGAAGACTAAAAGTTACAACTTTGAATTCCATATTTAATGTTCCTTTGGGATTTGAACTTTGATCTCCACAATGAGAATCCCATGCTTTAACCAATAGAACACAACCCTTTGGACTATTAAAACTAGCAGTTGCAGGGGGAGCGCCTGCAACAAAGGCCGATAGGTCTAATTGTAAAGAACTTGTAATTTGTCTGATTGTAAAGGACTTATAAAATTACAAGAAGGGTTTTTGTGTGAGCATCATAATGAGACAATGTAATAAATTGAAATTGGATTTTTTTTTTAATATATAGTATATAGTATTGGCATTGTACAAAACCCAACCAATGGTTATAGTTGTCCCAAAAGAAAAAGTTGTCCACCCACCATCCCCCATGTTGTTGAATGCAGCATGATGTACAGAAAGAAATTGCCATGAAGAGTGTTTTTTACAATAGAATTAAAGTACTATAAACAGTACTTATTATAAATGGTTTGTATTGTAGACTGTATTAATCCCAACCAATAGTATTTGTTGGATCCAGGAAGATTTTGTTATCCACCCTCCATCCCCATGCAAATAACGGTAGCATGTTATACAACCTTTTGTTGATATACATTTTTTGTAACCTGTGAGAGATAAATTGTATTAGTATTTCACTTTGGAGGAAATAAAGAAACCTGTACTGCATTTTGCCTTATTATAAAACTTTTTGTTCATGATACAGTTATTACATTGGAAATTTAACATATTTTATAGTACACTCCTACACACTAATAAAACACAAAGTAATTTAGTTTGCAGAGTAATTTAGTTTGCAAATACTTAAAAAAACATAGGCATTTACCTTGCAGAATACCAAAGATGATGGCAATGAAAAGCAATTACGGTTAGTCGATAAGTATATGTCTGGTTTTGAAAGGGCAAGTACTTGTAACCTGTAAACAAAGTTAAATGATGTTGAACACTGTAATGTGGTTGTTATTTTGCCATTGAATTTGTATTTATAAACATATTTATACATGATACATACCTTCAAAGCAATGACATTAAAGTGTTGGATGTTGATCACCAGTGAAAGCTTAAATGTTAATACATCATAATGAGAGAATGTAATTAAAATGAAATCGTGTAATTTTATTGATATATAGTATATAGTATTGGCACTGTACAAAACCAATCAATGTTTATAGTTTTTCCCAAAATAAGAAGTTGACCACAAAAAGAACTTATGCTAAATGGATTGTATTGTAGACATGTATATCCGTTTGATGTATATCATATTAAACCTGTGAGAAATAAATTATATTGGGAAATTGTAATTGTATGAAGATTTTCTTGTGACTAATAAAGTGTATTATGAAAATGCAAATGTATGTAACAGTTGTAGAATATAAATAATATTAATTGGAGGTACTTACATTTTTTACTGGTGTTGTATTTGGTTAATGTGCTTGTTTTGTTTTGTTTCGTAGGTTGCTTTGTTGCCTGGCATTTGATACCTATGATAAATAACATTGTATCAGAAAAGTTGAAGTGTTTTAAATTCTAAAGTTTGTTTTTGGTAGTGGTTCTGAATCTGCAAAGTATAGAGACAGTAGAAACAAAAGTTGGCATCATTGATTGTAAAAGTTACAGTCATTTCCATACCCTTGTAGGTTTTGTTTGTTGACATGGTTTCTTATTTTCAATTCCTGACAAGTACAAGAAGAGGAAAAAAGTTTGGTAAATATAAGAAGCATATTTGCAAGGAACTCAAATAGTTGAGAAAACAGTGGATGGCAGATGTGTACCTGTTGTATCAGAGTTTTCACATCCAACAGTCTCGTTCAATTTTAATTGAATCTAATATTGGTTACATCTGATGTTGATCAGGTGCAAAGTGTGAATATTGTCATGTCTTGAAATAAATGATAGAAAATATATAGTATGTAAAATTGCAATGAAGTTGTATTTGGACTACTTGTTTAATTTTGTGTTGCAAGTAATTTTCTTTCAGGATTTGGGAAAGATTCAACAAACGAGCATCTTCTTTTTTCCTTAGTATGGTTGATGCACCACCTTTCAACCTTGAGTAACTTTCGTAAGTGAAAGTCGGATGAATCTGCGGGTGGTTAATTAATTTCACTCTGGAAAGCATTGTAGATGTAAGGCCTTGTTTCTTTGTTTTGCCAATGTCAACTGTTGCAAAGTCTAGTGTCAGACCCTGCAATTTGTGAATAGTAATACCCCATGCCATTGTTAATGGAATTTGTGTGCGGTTTCCCCTAGTAATTGGCGTTATGGGAACATGTTTTGGATTTGTTGGATCCCATGATGGGCCAGTATAATGTTGGAAGAGGACCACCACATATTTTGGCAGATCGGGTGGCTTAGAACCTACATCGTAGACAATCATTTCAATTTGACCCAAAGCACCATTGACAAGGCTGACTTCTATCCATAAATTTGCAATAAGCATTACTTCCTGGTCTATAGAAAGGAGGATTTCAAATGATAGTTGTTCTTCTTGGTGTGTTTGTCTGTCTTTCTGATGTGCAATGATTGTTGTTGCACATGTAATGGGTGTGTGCAATTGTTTCAACATTTTAATGTTGTGTGCAGTTGAAGCTGCATTTGTTGCAAACAAATGCTTCTGATGGTTGAAGTGGTTGTTCTGATCAAGCGTCAAAGCATGGGTTGACCACATCTATAGGCTTTCCCAATCTGTTTGCAGTGGCGTTGTGTTGCGTATATTAAGAAACATTTCACAAAACTGCATCTGGGAGGGGCTTGTACCTTGTTGTCGAAATGAAACATCCAAGGTGACAACATTATTGAAGGTGTGCCATAGAGCCAGTGCTATTGAGTGGGATGCATATAATGGTGCAAGTTTTCGTTTCTTCGATCTTTCATCTCTGCGCTCTAGTTAAAACATACATACACGTGTGTTGAATATTGTGCAAGTATTTGATTGTCTAAAAGGTATTTCGATAAGTGACCAACTGTCAATGTAGATATGCTAGAGTGATATGACACTAAAAGATAATTCAAGTGTTTGAAAGTTTGCAAGATTTTTGATCTTCAGTTTTGGAGTGCAATGATGATGATTTTGATAAAACCAAGTCTTAGAGGAATGATATACCCTACTATGTGGGACAAGGTGATCCTGGCCAAACGTTTTATTTTTGTGATAGAGGATAATAGATCCTGATGAAAAACTATGTTTTGAGTGATCAGTTTATCAAAGAGGGTGATAATGCACTTTGAGATGTTTAGATCTTGAACTTGTTGAAGGTGAATACTTGAAAATCTTGAGGTGTCTAGTTCTAGAATCCGATTTGACAGAAGATAACTTGACCAAGCAAACCAAGAAGACAACCTAAGCACAAAATGAAAGATATCAAGTGTTTATACTCATTGTGAATTGACCAAGCAAACATGGCAAATCTGAATAAGATATGCAAGAAGACAACTCTAGATTGACAGAGACTAGGAAATCGTATGACAGTTTATACAATCCTAGACGACAATTTAGACAGACCCATATGACAAAGGCGTAATCTCGTACGACACTTCCCACAGAACCAGATGAGAAAGGCATAATCTTGTACGACACTTCCCACAGAACCAAACGAAAAATGATAACACACAATATTCTGCTAATTTGACTCGTACGAAAATTCCCACAAATGTAGATGATAAACTAGATTTTTCGTATGAGAAACTAGAAAGCTCATACGACTAAGGACAGAGTAGAGACAATTTTTTTACTTTGATAGATTTTTTATCAATGAAGTTTGATATTTTGATTCAGTTTTCCCGATTTAGATGTCTGAATTTATATTTTAAGGATCAAAACACAACAAACACATGATATGATAAGTGACCTAAAGCACAACATGCAAAATCCTAAGGAAGTTGGCTGAGAGAGAAACCCTTTGCTTGCAAACTTATGTACACACCCAATAGCTAATCAGAATACGGTCGTTGAGTCTCACACAATGGATTCTCAACGTCGTATTATCCGACTCCAAACGCTAATGGGGGCATGATATGGCACGTGCCTTGGGAGAGTTACTATCTCTCTTGCACAAAGATTATCCCCCTTTCGGAGGTGAATCAAGTAGCTTCTATTTTAGGGTTCGTAGTAAGGGTTTTCTTTTGAAATTACCCCTTGCAGTCGCGCAAGCATGATTGAGGCCTATAGCCCAACAAGGTACCGAAACAAGAAGTAGTCACACAAGCGTGATTGAGACCGCGAGGCCCTACTAAATGTACGATATGACAGATCTCAAAAGAGAAAACTCAAATAATCCCATCCTCCAAGACTTTAATCTCGAGAGGCCTATTTTTTAGAGTGAGTCAGAAATCTTAGGTCTAGCTGTACTCACTTGGGTCATTCTCACAGGGTGATTACTTTTTCCCACTATGACAGGCCTGCTAAAGGTAATCAAATCTCTAATATAGAAGCGCTTCAAGGGTCAGGATTTCTGATTGTCCAAATGGACAAGAGCATACTCTCCTACCTTTTAGAAAACTTCTCAGGCATAGAAAACAAAATGTTCATTTACCATTAGCAAAATGAGTGTGCCTAGAAAACTTTAAGAAGACACAAAGTTTGGTTGATTTCTCCTTTAGGCAACCTGCAAAACAAATACGTTAGTAATCATGTTATTTTGAGAAATTGAATCTTTGGCAAGCGTAATCTTCGACAATCATCCTGCAAAAACCAGTTAGGCTATTAGAATACTAAAAAATAGACCAGGGTTAGCATTAGTAATAGCCAAGTTGAAGCATAAAAACCTCAAAATGCAATACACAGAAGCAGAAACTCGAACGAGTATTCTCACATACCCGTACAAGGGCACAAAGAAACTCATACGGTACTGCAAAGGTACTCATATGAGATTCTGGAATAGCCCCAACCAGAAACCTATAAGATTGAAGATTTGATAATGAGAGAGGCCAAGAAATTAGATTTCCTGCCCCACGGTGAGCACCAAAATGTCATGTGTGTGAAGTAGGGTACCTGCAGTTGCAACACAAACACTCAATAGATCATTACAATCATGGTTAGGAAATTGAAATTAAACGAAAGAGATGTGAGTGTGGATTTGCTCTTAGATCTGGATAAGCAATCCCAATGACTTGACTACACCTAGACGAAGGATTTAAAATGATATGATATGCAAGCTAAATGAGATTGATTATGCTAGATTGATCCAAGAGTCTAATTAAGGTAATGATATGCATGATTAAGCTATGATGATGATACAATTAAGATAGAATAGAGATTGATTAAGCTACATGATTCAACAATTATGCTATAAAATGATCAAATTAAGCTAGATCTAAGATGCAATTGCCTATAATAACAATGCTTAAATGATATGCTAAAATGGATATGCCTATAGTAACTATGCCTGAATTGATATGAGGATGGGATCCTTTTTGCTCCAAAATGGGGGATATTTATAGGATTTCCAAGGCTAGGGGTGAGGTGGCAGGACAACGATCAAGATCGAGTCTGAAGACATCAAGGGTCAAATTGGAGGAGGTTGGAGAAGAGGCTGGAGGGAGGCACACTTGTCATCTCTTCAGTGACAAGTGTCAAGGAGGCTTGCTCATAAGAAGGCAAGTGTCCAAGGGAGAAGACATGTGGCATAAGTGTCATGTGTCTCAAGGGGAGAATATCCACACCATAGGAGGTTAGGATAAGGAGGTTAGGATGTGCAAGATAGGATAGGGTTAGTTAAACCCAGGATTAGGTGGAATGGGTTAGATTAGAGGGTGTTTAGGTTAGGTGGTTAGAAGTTAGGATGCATGTGGGTAATTTCAATTTAAAAATTCAAATAATAGGAAAAGGCTAATTAACTTTCAACAACTCATAAATTGATTTGTTTTAATTAATTAAGGGATT